>NC_137862.1:56911432-56928932 GCF_963924005.1 Protomyctophum bolini | reverse complement strand
GAAGCTTATGACCCAGTGTAATTAGCCTAATATGATTTCTCTCTCTGCACTGTGCCGTGCAAAAACTGACTTCCTGTCCTTGTGTACGTTTTGAAAGAGCTGAGGGTTGCGAAAGGGAGGATGTGGGACACAGACGGACGGAGGAGAGAGAGAGTGAGAGAGAGAGATGGAAGTTGTAGCTGACATCCCTGGGCCGCAACCCAGCGAGTCAGTGAAAGCATGGAGCATACCGCTTCCATGGGACAGCTTCCAATACAATATTTAGTTAACGCAGAGAGTAGGATTACTGCATGTTTTTTTGTGAGGGTACTTACTACCTACCCTATAGAGCGTCGCAGTCCCGCCCCCTCGAGAGACCCGGAAAATAAATCCCCGTTCATTTTCCTCATAGACTTTTCAGAAAGTATTTATTTAAAGACGAGGACAAAGCCAACTCTTGTCGTGACAAATCATAACAAACACAATTTCTCGGGCCAAACAAAGAAAAAAACGGCAGGTTAAACACTTTTTTTTTGTTGTTTTTCTTCTTTGTAATTATTTCTTTGGTCCAAAATATTGTGTGTGTTGTCATGATTTGTCACGACAAGAGTTGGCTTCGTACGACGCTTGAAAGGTCTTTAAATAAATTCGTTTTGAAATGTCTATGGGAAAAATGCATTGGGATTCATTTCCTGGGCCTGACGTCGTCATGAAAGGGGGCGGGACTGTGACGCGCTATAGGGGACACGGGGAGAACATGCCAACCCCACCCAGAGTATGCACTGACTAAAGCCAACTGACTAAATGGAGCATTCAGCGAAAATAGGCGAATGTTCAGCAAAAACAGCCAATCCACATGCTTATTAGTATATAGCTTATATAGCTCTGGGATATTCATTTAAGAGGCAAAATGAACACTCAATTACAATTTTACAGTGTATACACGGCCAAAAATAACACACACTCACCTGATAACACGCTTAACCCCCCATCCAGCCTACCCATATTAACCACTAGACCCCTAGATTCTAGCAACCTTCTATAGGGCCTAGAAGGTTGCTACAGTATAGCATCAATGCGCTGCTGTGCGCTAGTATATCGGCTATTTTTGGTGACGAGATTTGGTCTCGAGGGGAATAACATCACACCCGTGTGAAGTGAGGGGCGCTCTTATCAGCGTGCATAGTCCATTCATTGTCAATGGGAATGTAATGTTTGTGTAGGACACTATAGCACTACACTAGCTGAATATAGGAGGGGGCTATAGCGCCTCTCAAACATAGCCACTAACCATGAAGTAGCCTAAACAGTCGCAACTCATGGTCCGTTCAGAGTTTAAGTGGCTCAGACATAGCTGAACACATGCACATCTGTCAAGTGCATGAGTAGGTTTATAACATTAGAACACAAACACAACATTACTCCCCCCACACCCCCCCCCCCCCCCCCCCCCCTCACCCTCAGGGGACACACAGCAGCAGGAGCCATTAAAAGGTCTTTCCAATACAAGCTGCAGTTACCAAGGGGGCTAACAGCTAATTTGATTGGCTGGCCCGTAATCAGGAAGCAAGGTGCTCTGAGGGGCCAGTGATTAATGGCTCTGTCGCCCGCCCGTCATTCGCCGTTGGCCCCTCCTCCTCCTTCCCTCCCCTCCTCCTGTCATAAATTAAGACCCTCGTAAATAAAGACGGCGGCACAACAATCAGGCAAACTCAATCAATTATTAAGACCCTCGTAAATAAAGACGGCGGCACAACAATCAGGCAAACTCAATCAATTACACGGGCCTCTCTGGCCTTGGCTGCTGGAGTCTGACAGGAGGGAATGCTAATGTTATTGTTGCTTCCAAAGGGCTAGTCTGTCAATTAGCACAACAACATGAATATGGACCCCTCTGATTACTCTACTTTGTATGTCGCCACGTGTGTGCGTGTGTACGTGTGCACGTGTGCGTGTGTGTGTGTACTGTATATGTGTAAGAAGAACATGATTTTTAGTAAGCATAAATGCATGTGCGTGTGACTGAGTCAGCTATAGAGTATATAATGTGTACTCTAGCTGACACATTTTGTGCGTGCGTGCGTGCGTGCGTGTCTCCAGGCAGACTAAACAGTTGCATCACGTCTCTTTCCTCAAATAGAGTTGGTTGTAAAAGCTGACCTCTGTTAGTCGTGCTCCACCAACACACGCTCCCCTAATAGCACACATTCACCACCACCACGTGCACGACAACTCACATTATTCACACATGTTGTTGACGTCCACATGCCAAGAAGAACACCTCATTAAGAATGCCTCGTAATAATGATCACATGAAGACACGGCACGTATAACGAGAGGTGACAGTCCAGTTAGTTATAGCTTTACTCCGAGAACTTGACCCCCGTCGACAACAGAATGCACGTGCACGCGCACACGCACGTGCACACACACACACACACACACACACACCTGGTACTGGTACGCGGTGTACGGCTGCAGTCCCTCGTCTCTGCAACTGGTGGAATCGTTCTTGCAGACGAGCACCGCGGGTGCCGCCGGAGCCGGAACCGGAACCTCCGCCCCGCCGCGGCCGTTAGCGACGGTCCGGTCCAGACTGGTCCGGTCCTCCAGTCTGCGGTAGACCTCGTAGTGCAGGACTCTGCCGTTGGGCCGGGCCGGGGGCGACCAGGACAGCAGGAAGGTGGTCCGCAGGCCGGAGCGGCCGTCGGCCCGCAGGTCCAGCAGTGGCAGCGCGAGGCCAGCGGGGGGCGACTCCAGCGTGAGCACGGAGGACCAGTCGCTGGAGGAGCAGCCCAGAGCCGTGCAGGCCTCGAGCCTCACCTCGTACCTGCAACGCACGCACCGCACGCACGCACGCACGTACCGCACGCACACGCGCACACACACGCACGCACGCACGCACACACACACACAAGACAATGTATTAGACCGATTGCGCCTGCAATACTTCTTCATAAAAAAAATTCAAACATAAGTTTAGGACCCACTTAATTGACCAGATCACTTAATTATTATTTATTTGTATCATCTATTCTTTTCTCTAATCATGTAGATAACCAAAAATTCTAATCGTGTTCTTGTTGTGTTTTTGTTTTGATCATGTTTTATATACTGCAATCATGTTTTCTGGATATTCTATATCTATATATGTACAATGTTTCATTATAATTTATATAGGTAGAGGCCTCGTATAAGCCCCTTGTTTTTTTTTGCCTCAGCCTAGCACTTTACCCTTCTTATATATATGTTCCCTGTGTTGTTTTTATACTGTGCTGAATAAATAAATACAAAAAAATACAAATACAATACAATCCAAGTATCTGCTATTTTCTGTCAACATATTGTGGTAGACAAGGGAGAGGAGAGACAATGTTGAGGAGGGCAATACATGGAAACACACGAACAAACACAATTACAGTAAATAGTTACACATATACATTATAATAATAAAACTAAATAAAAAAGGTAATTAGGTCAACATTACCTGTGTAAAAAGTTGAACACTGCGGGTGAGTGACTGACCTGTGGTAAGGCGCCAGCCCCTGCAGTGTGGCGTGTCGGCCAGAGAAGGCGCTGTGCTGTGGCGTGTAAACGGTGCTGGCGGTGGTGAGCTGGACGGGGTCTCGCTGGTACACCGTGTAGCTGATGATGTCTCCGTTGGGACGAGCCGGAGCGCTCCACTCCACTCTCACCTGCAGCACACACACACACACACACACACCGTACACACACACCGTACACACACCACATTTAGTTCACTGACCATTCAGGACGACGGGAACCCCTTTTGGTGTTTTCATTATGGAAAAAAATAAATAATAATAAGCAGATCTATATATTTTTTCGAAACGAGAAGGACAGTGAGTGAGAACCGCAAGCACTGCAGACGATAGTTGCGCTCCTCTCAGGCTCCTGGCTGGTAGTCTACTACTGGTCCACCCTCAGGCTCCTGGCTGGTAGTCTACTACTGGTCCACCCTCAGGCTCCTGGCTGGTAGTCTACTACTGGTCCACCCTCAGGCTCCTGGCTGGTAGTCTACTACTGGTCCACCCTCAGGCTCCTGGCTGGTATTCTACTACTGGTCCACCCTCAGGCTCCTGGCTGGTATTCTACTACTGGTCCACCCTCAGGCTCCTGGCTGGTATTCTACTACTGGTCCACCCTCAGGCTCCTGGCTGGTATTCTACTACTGGTCCACCCTCAGGCTCCTGGCTGGTATTCTACTACTGGTCCACCCTCAGGCTCCTGGCTGGTATTCTACTACTGGTCCACCCTCAGGCTCCTGGCTGGTATTCTACTACTGGTCCACCCTCAGGCTCCTGGCTGGTAGTCTACTACTACTGGTCCACCCTCAGGCTCCTGGCTGGTAGTCTACTACTACTGGTCCACCCTCAGGCTCCTGGCTGGTAGCCTACTACTACTGGTCCACCCTCAGGCTCCTGGCTGGTATTCTACTACTGGTCCACCCTCAGGCTCCTGGCTGGTAGCCTACTACTACTGGTCCACCCTCAGGCTCCTGGCTGGTATTCTACTACTGGTCCACCCTCAGGCTCCTGGCTGGTAGTCTACTACTGGTCCACCCTCAGGCTCCTGGCTGGTAGCCTACTACTACTGGTCCACCCTCAGGCTCCTGGCTGGTAGTCTACTACTGGTCCACCCTCAGGCTCCTGGCTGGTAGCCTACTACTACTGGTCCACCCTCAGGCTCCTGGCTGGTATTCTACTACTGGTCCACCCTCAGGCTACTGGCTGGTATTCTACTACTGGTCCACCCTCAGGCTCCTGGCTGGTAGTCTACTAATACTGGTCCACCCTCAGGCTCCTGGCTGGTAGTCTACTAATACTGGTCCACCCTCAGGCTCCTGGCTGGTAGTCTACTAATACTGGTCCACCCTCAGGCTCCTGGCTGGTAGTCTACTAATACTGGTCCACCCTCAGGCTCCTGGCTGGTAGTCTACTAATACTGGTCCACCCTCAGGCTCCTGGCTGGTAGTCTACTAATACTGGTCCACCCTCAGGCTCCTGGCTGGTAGTCTACTAATACTGGTCCACCCTCAGGCTCCTGGCTGGTAGTCTACTAATACTGGTCCACCCTCAGGCTCCTGGCTGGTAGTCTACTAATACTGGTCCACCCTCAGGCTCCTGGCTGGTAGTCTACTAATACTGGTCCACCCTCAGGCTCCTGGCTGGTAGTCTACTACTGGTCCACCCTCAGGCTCCTGGCTGGTAGTCTACTAATACTGGTCCACCCTCAGGCTCCTGCCTGGTAGCCTACTACTACTGGTCCACCCTCAGGCTCCTGGCTGGTAGTCTACTACTACTGGTCCACCCTCAGGCTCCTGGCTGGTATTCTACTACTGGTCCACCCTCAGGCTCCTGGCTGGTATTCTACTACTGGTCCACCCTCAGGCTACTGGCTGGTAGTCTACTACTACTGGTCCACCCTCAGGCTACTGGCTGGTAGTCTACTACTACTGGTCCACCCTCAGGCTCCTGGCTGGTAGTCTACTACTACTGGTCCACCCTCAGGCTCCTGGCTGGTAGTCTACTAATACTGGTCCACCCTCAGGCTCCTGGCTGGTAGTCTACTACTGGTCCACCCTCAGGCTCCTGGCTGGTAGTCTACTAATACTGGTCCACCCTCAGGCTCATGGCTGGTATTCTACTACTGGTCCACCCTCAGGCTCCTGGCTGGTAGTCTACTACTACTGGTCCACCCTCAGGCTCCTGGCTGGTAGTCTACTACTACTGGTCCACCCTCAGGCTCCTGGCTGGTAGTCTACTACTACTGGTCCACCCTCAGGCTCCTGGCTGGTAGTCTACTACTACTGGTCCACCCTCAGGCTCCTGGCTGGTAGTCTACTACTACTGGTCCACCCTCAGGCTCCTGGCTGGTAGTCTACTACTACTGGTCCACCCTCAGGCTCCTGGCTGGTAGCCTACTACTGGTCCACCCTCAGGCTCCTGGCTGGTAGTCTACTACTACTGGTCCACCCTCAGGCTCCTGGCTGGTAGCCTACTACTGGTCCACCCTCAGGCTCCTGCCTGGTAGTCTACTACTGGTCCACCCTCAGGCTCCTGGCTGGTAGTCTACTACTACTGGTCCACCCTCAGGCTACTGGCTGGTAGTCTACTACTACTGGTCCACCCTCAGGCTCCTGGATGGTAGCCTACTACTGGTCCACCCTCAGGCTACTGGCTGGTAGTCTACTACTACTGGTCCACCCTCAGGCTCCTGCCTGGTAGCCTACTACTGGTCCACCCTCAGGCTCCTGGCTGGTATTCTACTACTGGTCCACCCTCAGGCTCCTGGCTGGTATTCTACTACTGGTCCACCCTCAGGCTCCTGGCTGGTAGCCTACTACTACTGGTCCACCCTCAGGCTCCTGCCTGGTAGCCTACTACTACTGGTCCACCCTCAGGCTCCTGGCTGGTAGCCTACTACTGGTCCACCCTCAGGCTCCTGCCTGGTAGCCTACTACTACTGGTCCACCCTCAGGCTCCTGCCTGGTAGCCTACTACTACTGGTCCACCCTCAGGCTCCTGCCTGGTAGCCTACTACTACTGGTCCACCCTCAGGCTCCTGGCTGGTAGCCTACTACTGGTCCACCCCCCCCCCCCCTTAAGGATTAAAATATGAACTATTTTTGAATAATTTTTTCAATATTTTTGAAGTGAATAAGATGTCGCATGTGTTTTACATTTTAAATGTTTAGTTATAGAGGGCAAGTATAATGTTTAAAGCCATATATATAAGTCTTCCTTTTAAGAGTGAATAGTAGCAATAATAACAGTGAAATGACCTGGTCCGGTGCAACAGCCTGCAGTGTGGGCGGCGTGACACCAGAGGGCGCAGAAGGGTTGGTCTTGGCCACGGAGGCGGGGCTGTCCACCGCTCCTCGGCTGTTATTGGCCCTGACCACGTAGCTGTACGCCACGTTGGGCGACAGCAGGAAGTCGTGGTAGTGGGACTCCGTGCCCACGTAGATGAGCGCTCCGTCCCGGCGAACCTCGTACCCCGTGATGACGCCGTTGGGCCTCTCTGGACGCGTCCAGCTGACCTCCACAGACTCTGGACCTGTGACCTGGAGGAGAGGAAAGGCCAAAGGTTCAAATCAAAATTCGGCCCGGGAATTTGACCCAGACTTTGACCCACCACAACCAGCGCGCAGATACTCTACTGACTTTAACACCACCACATTTACAGTACAACATAAATGATACTCAACCAACAGACAACTAATTTTACATTTGGCCCAGACCGGCCCACCAGCAGAGGGTCGGCCCACCGGGCCTATATGCCTGGTACGTCCTGTGGCCAGTCTACTCTGGCTCGAGTATTAACCTATTCTGACCTGAGATCAGATTCATACGAGGTTTCCACTGGACACACACTGGTCTGATTAACCCATTCTGACCTGAGATCAGATTCTAAAAATGTCAGTCGATTTTTCAAAAATAGCAGACCTACAATCTGCTATAGTTAAAGCAAGAGTCTTTTCCGAGAAATGTATAGTGGAGGCAAAAGTATGACAAAACGTAGGGAAATAAATCACACCCGTGTGAAGTGAGGGGCGCTACTATATCAAAGTCTAACTCACGTCAATTAGGTGATGTAATGGTGATGTCAAACAAACGGTGCCAACACAAACATTAAACGCCATTAACAATAGAGACAATATGACGTAACGAGGCACATTATGACCTACATTTTCCCTTCATTGTCAATGGCGTTTACAAAACAAACATTGACTAAAGACAAACCTGTATATAGGAGGGGCTAGCGCCCCTCAAAAAAATAAAAATAAAAACTAACACTAAAAACAAATACTTGGCCCCAAAATGTACTTACTGTATAGGTAGGCTACAGTACTCAAGTTCCAAAACTGCTTTTTAATCAACTCAAAGACTGGAATGAAGTAATTCGTTGTCTTTGTCCAGAGAGGACAGCAGGATGTCTATTCTCCACCGGGAGAACGACTGAACCCCATTCTGCTTTATGCTAACAGAACGGCATGACTGCAGTGAATACCAATTCACAACTGTAATTACCCAACCCTGCATAGCGACAACAGAGAGAGAGAGAGAGAGTGTGTGTGTGTGTGCGTGTGCGCGCGCATGTGTGGTTATTGATGTGTATGAGGCCAGTGGAAAAATAAATCTTTTTTTTAAAGATACAGTATAAGGACCACCACTTACTTAAAATAACTGTCAGGCTCACTGTTAAATACGATGTCTGATGGTGAAAAGCAGTAGAGGAAACTCTGGTGATAATGAATAATAATAATAATATATAAGAGCTCTCCTTGTAAAATGGTGCATAGCGCGTTTATCCAAGGCGCTTTACATAGAATGTGCATTATACATTCACCCATCATTCACACACACATTCACACATACCGATGGCGGCGGAAACCATGCAAGGCATCAACCAGCACATCAGGAGTTCAGAGTTCCATCCAGAGTCTTGCTCGAGGCCACTTCGACACTAACTCTGGGGGAGTCCGGGTTCGAACTGGCAACCTTGCGGTTGCCATCCGGCCACTCTACCCCCCGAGCCACCGCCGCTCCTTGTGGGAGATAACTAAAGGACTGTACTGCCCTGTGTCAACAGACTCAACACCATCAGGAATCAAGTGTCTCCCATGATATCGTTCAGATATATAGGTGATTTTTGGCTCTCCCTGACAAATATCTTTTTTTTTGGGGGGGGGGGCTATTGGAGCACACTATAGCCAATCAGCATGTGAGTCATGTCAATCATGTGTAATGTTGCAAAACTGTTCATTACAAAGCATGAATGAAATGAAAATATATAAATGAGTATAAAGTTACAATTGACAAAAGATATATATTTAATTTTCTCCAATTTTCTCTGGGGACAACGATTGTTTATTGAAAATCACACCCGTGTGAAGTGACCCCCAACTCTGTATGGGGGTCCAGGGTGTACTGTACTGTACTGTACTGTACTGTACTGTACTGTACTGTCACACCCGAAATCATCATATATTATATACAGTTAATATATGTGTGTGTGACGTATAGTATACCGTAATCTTATTTGAGGTCCTGAAATGAGTCCCCCCCCCCCACCCCCGTCTCTCCTGTGAGAAACACTGATAACTATAGACAAACAAAAGGTAAAAAAAAGCTTTGAAAGTGAACCATAAACCAATCACATTATACCTTGAGAGTCGGCGCCGTCAGACCAGTGGGCGGGGCCTCGTCAGTCACCGCGGAGGCCGCGGCGCTGGGGGTGCACCCCCCGCTGTTGCAAGCCAACAGGACGAGCTCATACCGCGTGTGAGGGAGGAGCTCGGAGAGCGTGACGGACAGGTCCCTCCCGCGGTACGCCGCCTCCTCCTCCTCGTCGTCGACGACGACCCGGAGCACGTATTCGGTCACCTCCCCGTTCTCCGTCAGCGGGACGCTCCAGGAGACCTCGATGCTGTGGGCGGAGGCCACGTTCAGAGAGGGAGGGTCCACGGTGACGGGGGGGGCCTCCAGGGTGGTGATGTTGGCGTGTGGGCTGGTGACGCACCCTTCGGACGTGCAGGCGATGACGGCATACCTATGCGACACGGAAAAAACACACAATGTCGAACGTCGTTCGTTAGAGAGAACGAGACACAGCTGGGGGGGGGGCTATTTTTCGCATCTTCACCCATTTTGGTGTTAGCGTTATGTTATGCTTTAGCTAAATAGCAGATCTACAAGCTACGAGCTTGTAAAAAAAAGCTGTTTGTTTTAGAAAAAATCGAAGAACGACTGACATAGAAACATAGCTTTTTCAGAAAACTGTCAGGATGTAGAAGACATTTTTAGAATCTGATCTCATGGTCAAAATGGGTTAATTATACCAGGACTCATGTCTTCATTTAAAGGGACATTTCACCGCTGGAAGAAACTGCAGTCACTCAATGTTAACAGTATTTGTAGTAGATAACAGTAGCACTAATTGAAATTTGCACCCTATATGGCCAGAAAAATTATGTAGTCTGTGTGTTTGAATAGGGTTTGACTGGATTGCTGAATTCCTACAATGCCCATAATGCTTCAGTGCACTTCCCCTCCTTGTGGAGAGTGGGGCAGGCTGCATGGAGGTGTGACTTTGTAGTCCATATTACACACATAAAAACCAAAAGATAAAGATGTGTTTTTGTGTCCTAAACATCATTAAAACTAGAAAAAGTGCCCTTCCGGGCACAGGTCTCCACCAGGAGGATAGAAGTGTGTGTGATGTTTGGCAACATGTTTAGGAGGATGTTTTTTTGTTGGGTTTTTTTTGCAAAAAAAATCTTCATTTTGTTGAGGAAATGCAGATCCAGATCACTCATAGCATCTCTGAGGATTCTGGACGAGCAGGACATTTTGTACAAAACGGGCCACTCAATCGACATGTAAATATGAAATAAATGCCCAAACATGCGCTATAGGTGTAATGTTAGAGACCACAGAAGTGAACCTTTCCAGCCTGTTTTCTCAACTCGCTGTTTCTCTGCAAGACATTACTCCATAAGCCATATCTCCAAAACTGGTGGGTCAAACTGAACAACCAATATGTCAATTTGAAGCTATGATTCCCTGCTTTCATAATGACATGAAATACTTCCCACAGATCACAACCACACACAGAGACTTTGAAAACATGACCAATGACAAAAAACTCCCATATCTGCTGGGCGAAGTACAACAATGTGCAAACACAGCAGCAAGATTTGTGAGTTGCTGTGATAGGAGAAGGATATCAAATGGAACACAACCACCCTAAAGACTAATCATTGTGTATATTCCTGCACTATACCTGCATTGAGTGACCTTGGTACATAGAATTTGATCTATTGAAGATTCTGACCTTCAAATGTACATCATTTCTGTTTTGATTGTATTGCTGTATTGTTGTATTGTTCTTTCTGCTTTGGCGATGTAAACGTATGTTTTCTCATGCCAATAAAGCCCTTTGAATTGAATTGAATTGAAATAACTAAAATAAAAAAAATCCAATGGCAGCCCCATAGTCAGATTTGGTCACATTTAGAAGAATCGTCCTCGGGTCTAAATGAACCATAATTCAAACTTTTTCTTTACGAGGTCAATTCATCATCCCCCTCTCCCGACCCGAGGCATTCATTATACATTCAGTGTGATCCACCCACGAGGCCCTCTCAGAATAAACACCTGTACTCGGTGAACGGCAGCAGGTCCTGGTCCGTGTAGCTGAGGACCGCCGGGTCGAAGCTGAAGGAGAAGCTGACGTTGTCCCGGTGGATCCGGTAGGACAGCAGAACCCCGTTGCTCTCCAGCGGTGCGGTCCAGGAGACCTGAAGCTCCCTGGGTCGCCCCTGCGTGGTGGAGGAGGCATAGACTGTAAAAAATATGGACAAAGCGTTTCCCCGGGTCTAACATGAACGTAAAATGAAGCCTGAAATCCCTTGCACTGTAAGTCGCCATCTTTCAAGATCCGTTTGAGCCCAGTTTGGCCATTGGCTGGCCCAGACAACGAGGCGGGACTTCCCCCCCTTCTTCTTCGTTGGTTTTTATTTTGACTCGAGTGGGTGGGGGATCCCGTTCATGAACTGTAACGGTAGCCACGCCCCTCAGAACATGCGCGACTTTATGGTCATTTATTTTATAAATGGGGCCATCATTTTCCAAAAAGAATATTATGACATTAGAAATGAGACTTTAAACTAGTGACTGGAAGCGAAAAGTATTCATGACCATGTTTATTAAGGTAATACAGTCTAGGTGAAGTTGGGCCCAAATACATGGACTTCTATGGGGCTATGGGTTTTTTTGAGCCCAATGATAGCGCCACAACAGGCCATTATATGAACTTTCATTTCCTTAGTGGCTTCACAAAAAATCTGTCTGACTGCCCCCCTGGGAGGAGGTGATGGTGGTGGTGTTTTTTCACAGCACAATTTGAGTTAGTTATTATAGTCACGGTCTTTTGAGCAGTTTTCATTTCGTTTTGTGTCACATTTCAGTCTAGTTTTTATTTTTTACTATAGTTAGGTAAAGTTACCGTAGCTTAAGGGCCGATTCACACTCCTATTTTAGAGCCGAATAAAAGTCGGTTTGGTGCTGTAGAGCCTACAATGTGACGTCATTTGAGGTTCGGGGGGGGGGGGGGGGGGGGGGTGCGGGTACCGTCCTAAAGTCGTCTCTTCGGTGCTACTGACATTTTCTGACGAGCCGAAATCTTTTCGGCACTACAGCGCCGAAACAGCGGTAAAATAGCAGTATGAATCGGCCCTAAGTGTTGGCAAATCTGCAAAATAAATGCTTACCACTAGCTTTCTTCACAGATGTGTTCATAAAGGTGTCTACTATCACAGATAAATTTGTTCCAAAACAACTCCCTTGGGAAACTTTGTGACAGCTGCTGAAAGTTGGGGTACCATTATCAACCAATATAAGGCAAACAATTCAAAATTTCCATTATACTTTAAGTAGCATGTGTCATGTCAAACTAGGGGGTTTTCATGATGCTGAATCCATTCCAAGCATGAGTTTTGCACGAAAATACTCCTTGGGCTAAATTTGGCCATAGCCACTTGCCCAAATGTGCCCAAATGTGCTGACCTCATCACATTTGTGATGACGGCTAGGGCATTTTTAGGCAAAGGAGTGTTTTTGTGCAAAACTAATGCTTGCAATGGATTCAGCATCATGAAAACCCCCTAGTTTGACACGTCACATGCTACTTAAAGTATAATGAAATGTGGAACTTTTTGCTTTATAGGCTATTGGTTGATAATGGTACCCCAACTTTCAGCAGCTGTCACAAAGTTTCCCAAGGGAGTTGGGTTGGAACACATTGTTCTGTGATAGTAGACACCTTTATGAACACATCTGTGAAGAAAGCTAGTTGTAAGCCTTTTTTTTTGTTGCAGATTTGCCACAACTTAAGCTAACTTTACCTAACTACTAAATCAACTGTACATTTAGCCCTGAAATACTATCGAGGAGAAACTTCCGCACACTCGACTTACTAATTGACGCAGGTGCGGCAAAACACTTTTTATTTTTATTTTATGTCCACCATTATGCAACGTTTCGGTCTTTCGACCTTCCTCATGGCGTCAACCTTGGCAGTGTGCGGTTCTCCCTCCTAGTCCTAAAATACTGAAATGTATTTTGACGACTTGGTGGCATTGTAATGAATGAATTTACACTTGCTTTTACAAGCTTGATTTTACAAGCTTATACAGCTTGTAGATCTGCTATTTTCAGCATGCAACCAAGCATGAGATTATTCGTGTTTTAGGTCTATACTGGATCTCTTCTCCTAAGTCCCTCGCTAACATTTTGGTCTTAGTTTTTACTTGTTGACGAACATTGTCAATATATTTAGTCATAGTTTTAGTCATCATGTTTTTTATTTCGTTTTCCTCAGTGTAAAACGGTAGTCGATGCGGACATTTTTTTCGTCATGGTTTTGGTCGACAAAATCAACACTATATACCTGGAGGTGGGCGAGCGTAGGGGCGGCGAGGCCGCGGGGGGGGCCCTGCTTGGTGGTCACGGTGACCCAGGGACTGAGGGCGGTGCCGGCGGGGTTGTGGACGCGGACGCTGAACTGGTACTGTGTCCACGGCCTCAGGCCCGTCACCGTGTAGGAGAACCGGTCCGCGTCCTCCTCGGGAGAGCTCTCTCTGAACAGAACCTGCATTGGTGGACACACAACCAAACCGCACTCATGGAATTCATGGATTTGTTTCCCCCCCCCCCCCCCCGCATTCATTTAAGCCAATACATTGATGACTGGGTTCCCTATATGGAGACACAAAGGAGACTCTTTGTGCCTCCATAGGGAACCACTGCTTCTAATCGATAGGAGAAAGATTATCAATTTTATCAATCAAGTTGACCTTTCAGGAAAATTGGTTAACCCATTTAGACCTGATTTAAAAACATTCACTTTGAAAGAATATATATATTCAAAGATTGAATTGATCGGTGGCGCGCTATGAGCTTGTAGATCTGCTATTTTTCAATAGCTAAATTATAACATAATGTTTAAAACACCAAAAGGGGTTCCGCCCAAAATGGGTTGAAAAAAAAAAACATGTACATGTACATGATGTACAAGTACACCCCCCGGACAGGACGCTAGTATAATGTCACAGGGACATAATTATAGCCAACCTTTGATGCTGAGTGCCAAGCAGGGAGGCATTGAGCACCATTTTAAAGTCTTTAGTATGAATGAACCAGGTCCTCCCCGTCTCAGCTATCCCTGTAAGCCCCATCCATGCCTTTTAGCAACATTTATATTTTAATGAATTACTTAAAAAAATAAAACAAATATGTTTCTTGTTTTTGTTTAGTCTTGCAATGCCATTGGTCATGATATTTGCATTTAAATACCCCCCACAGAGGCAGGGATTCACACAACTTCAAAATCTCTGGACTTTGAACAATTAGTAATAGTAAAATGCCTGTAATATATATATTTTTTGTGATCATTAGTGTCTAGAACATGTTTTATTTATTATAGTGAAAGATATCCCCCAAATGTAAATTATTAATATTATTTTAATAATTGTTATAATAAATGTGCATACATTTTGCATAAAACTTTTTTTTTTTTTTTTTACAAACTTTTCTCTGCAAAGTACTAGTACAAAGTAGTGGTGAGGTTGAGGTTTGCAAGTAGAAATATATCTGGGTCTTAAGGCCATTCTGAGCTGTTATAATTGACTTTTACAATTTAGGCATTTAGCAGACGCTCTTAATCCAGAGCAATTTACATTAAGCAAGAACAAAAAGCATACATCACATACATACAAAGCAGTTATCATGAAACATGTGTAAGCTAAGAACGTAACAGTGGAATATCTATGTCTAAGAGAAGGGAACCCGCACACTCATATGCTCCAAAAGATACATGTATTGACGACGTTTCGAGCCAAGGCTCTTCATCTGGTCAAACCAACATATAAACTATACACATATACTATACTATGCTATATACATACAGTGGGGTTCCCTTCGTCCTATGAAGTGCTATGACTACATACAGTGCAATTCTAGTGCTGTCTACATAACATGCTATAAGTCTGTATCAAATGCTATCAAAGTCTGCAAAAAGTGCTATCTAAGGGGGTAGGGTATAAGTGCACAAGCCTTTTAGTCTATGTTCTACAGTTACACTATACTTATAGTTTAGTTTGACCAACCTTCCCTTTGTCCAGGTCGTTTTCATTACTCCGCCCCCTCCCCTGCACTTCCTCCAGACTCCGCCCTAGCAACGAATACTCTCCTATAGGCCCGTTGGGCTGGGAGGGCGGGCCCCAGGCCAGCGACACCCGGTCCGGGCCAATGGAGAGGGGCGTGGGAGGGGGCTGCGCGGCGGGGGGGGCGGCGGCCGTGCCGGCGAGCTGTGGAGGGGTGCGCGTGCAGCCGGCCGCGGTGCACGCCTCCAGGAGGAGGGAGTAGACGGTCCACGGCTCCAGGCGGCGGAACAGGAAGTGGCGAGACAGGCCGCTGAACTCTGGGTTCCCCTCGCTGTACACGTTGTACACCTGGGCATCGGAGAGGGAATGAACGGTTCAACAGAAGTGTAGGTTCCAAAGCCCGTGAAGCAGTAAGCTTGACTCCAATAAATAATCCACGTCCATACGTGCATTGTAGTTTAACTTTTTACTTGACAAAAAGTGTACAGAACAACAAACAAAACAACATACAAAAAAGGTGTTCAAAAACGATTCTAAAATGGTCTAGTATGGTGTCTTAATATTTTCCAACGTGGTTTAGTATTTTCCAAAGTGGGTCAAAAAACTGTAGCTGCTCTCAGGCTTCCAGCTCTGAACTAACTAAAAACCTACTGGACACAGCTGCTGCTAATGCACACTGAATTAACTGGCTTGCTGGCTTCTACTCCAATAGGCTGAATTCTTAATTGCTCTATTAACTCAGTTAAGACTTAGGCTGCACAAAATGTGTAATAAAGAAATGTCCTTCAATATAGTACACACAATAAAATAACTCAAGTACACTCATAGACATTTTCTGTTCTAAATATGGCTCTCACAAGAAGGAAACGGGAGAGAGAAGCACTGCGTGAAAAGAGGAGTTAACGGGCAATTATGGTCACTATACTAGTAATATACAGGTTTGATGGTACAATTCGGGAGTTTACCGGAGTTTGTTGGAAAGTTTAACGGGAGTTTCCTGTAATATATACACATGCGTATTCCATGCTTTTTGCGCAGTGAAGTGACCTATAAGCCAAATTCCAACACCCACTCACACTCGCTCACTCCAGCATGCCAATGTGTTATGAGGAAATTGGTGACCTGCTGAAACATGTGACCATCTTGTGGACTTACATGGAGGTCTTTAAATACGTGGCCTAAATACCACTATAGGTTGAACACGACGGAACAATTTACACATTCGGACACCGACATTACAGTATGTGATTGTCTGTCTATACACGATTGTCACATATTTCCGCAGGTCAGCAATTTCACCGTAACACAACAATGCATGCTGGAGTGACCAAGTGTGAGTGAGCGAGTGGCCGAGATTTTGGGTATTATTGGAATTTGTCAGTTCAAAATGAAGGCGTGCATGTATAGCAAATCCAGGGGTTCCCAAATGTTTTAGCTCAATTAGGAGTGAGTGGCTCCTGTGTGCGTGCGTGCGCGAGTGCGTGCGTGCGTGCGTGCGTGCCTGCGTGCGTGTGTGTGTGTGTGTGTCTACGTACAGTGACCAGTCCATTAGGCGTGTGCGGCTGATCCCAGGTCAGCAGCAGAGCTCTGCCCTGTTCCCTCTGCTCCACGGTGAAGTTGGCCAGGCCTGCTGGGGGCGACTCCATGGTCCTAGTGACCGCCCACGCACTGGAGACACTGCCTGCATGGGGGGGGGGGGGGGGTTTCTAGTTTTTATTTGTTGACGAAATTGTATATATATATTTAGTTTTAGTCATAGCTTAGTTTTCATTTAGTTTTCGTCAGTGGAAAAAGGTAGTCGACGGACATTTTTCCTTTTAGTTTTAGTCGACGACAACAACACTGGTTCCAGACGAATCTGGTTGACTCGTCGCCACTTCGGCCGTGAAGTCCTCCCACAATTGAGAAGGGGCAATATTAAATATTATGTGACCAATTTTGACTGAGGGACTGCCATTGGATTTTTCAGTTTTTTTCGTGTCGTATGAAAGCAGGGAATCATAGCTTCAAATTGACATACTGGTTGTTCAGTTTGACCCACCAGTTTTGGAGATATGGCTTATACAGTAAATGTCTTGCAGAGAAACAGCGAGTTGAGAAAACAGTCTTGAAAGGTTCACTTCTGTGGTCCCTAACATTACACCTGCCTCTTTTTTAAGCATTTATTTCATATTTAGCATCGGTTTCAGCCCTGACACATATTTCAGACATGCTCTAGTTAGTATGTGAAGACTCTGCCTGTGCTATTAACTCATTTTGTGAGAAAAAAAATAGTTTTTCTCCTCTGGTGAAAAGCTGGAATTTGCGCGATGGCAGGCTCTGGTCACATTA
>NC_137862.1:56905074-56906232 GCF_963924005.1 Protomyctophum bolini | reverse complement strand
GAGAGGAGAGGATGACAGAACTTTTGGGCGTGCTGCAGTTCAAAAGGATCCCTCGGTCAAAACGGAGACGGGACAGGAGGACATTTTACTGTAAAAAGGAGAGCCTGAAAAACGACACGAGAGAGAAAGAGAGAGAGAGAGAGAAATAGCGAGATGATGAAGAGAACTAACAGAAACACAAGCTGACAAGGCTAACATGTCTGTGTGTGTGTGTGTGTGTGTGTGTGTGTGTGTGTGTGTGTGTGTGTGTGTGTGTGTGTGCGCGCGCGCGTGCGTGTTCTAGCGGGGTGGACCGCCTGCGCTCCGTACCCTCATTCCGTCCGATCGCCATGACGACCCCATTAATCAGCCGAGCTGGCACAGAGCGAGACTCCCTGCCCAGTCTGAGATCAATACACACACACACACACACACACACACACACACGCGCGCGCCCACACGCACGCGCACACCACACACACACACACACAAACACACACACACACACACACGCACACGCACAGCAATAACTCCGGACACTAACAAAATGAGCAACAGAGATCAGGACGAGAAAAAAAAGAACAATCAAACATATATACTGTACTGTACTGTACTGTACTGTTGAAAAGAGATCACGGAAGAAAAGAAGAGAGTTAAAAGAGGAGAGGTGGAGAGTGGAAGAGGGGAGGACAGCACAGAAATGAGTAAGATGGAGGAGGGGAACATAGACTGAGTATATTGAGTTGAGAACTAAATATCACACCCGTGTGAAGTGGCTAATATATTAATGTCTAACTCATGTCGATCAGATGTGAAACAAACGGTGACAAAAGAAACATTCAATTCCCCCTTTATCGTTAATGGCGTTTAAATGTTTGTGTCGGGGGACAAGATGACGTACTTACATTTTCCCAGGCATTGTCAATGGCGTTTTTTAAAACAAACATTGAACTATAAAAACAAACATTAAACCGGCCTGTACCTCAGAAAATATAAGGATGAGAAATCATGACACGGGAAGAAATGAGAGCGAGGGAAAGAGAAGAGAAGAGGAGAGAACATAATGAGAGAGGAGGTGGAGGAGAGATGGAAGGAGAGGAGAGGAGATGAAACGACAACGGAGGAGAGAGATGGGGTGGCGTCGGAAACTGTGTTTTTTTTTTTGGCATCAAATTTTGA
>NC_137862.1:56895074-56900074 GCF_963924005.1 Protomyctophum bolini | reverse complement strand
TTTTCTATGATAACGAATAAAGTATTGCTCATGTTCACAATTTCCATAACTGTGTTGAGGGTCGCTATGGCCCCTCCAATGCATGACGTCATTTGGCCGTTTGTTTAGAGCCTAATTAAAAAGAACCGGTCGCCAGCCTATAGTCTATGGACTTCAGTAAATAAAGAACCGGTCACCAGCCTATAGTCTATGGACTTCAGTAAATAAAGCACCGGTTGCCAGCCTATAGTCTATGGACTTCAGTAAATAAAGAACCTGTCGCCAGCCTATAGTCTATGGACTTCAGTAAATAAAGAACCTGTCGCCAGCCTATAGTCTATGGACTTCAGTAAATAAAGAACCTGTCGCCAGCCTATAGTCTATGGACTTCAGTAAATAAAGCACCGGTCACCAGCCTATAATCTATGGACTTCAGTAAATAAAGAACCGGTCACCAGCCTATAGTCTATGGACTTCAGTAAATAAATAACCGGTCACCAGCCTATAGTCTATGGACTTCAGTAAATAAAGAACCTGTCGCCAGCCTATAGTCTATGGACTTCAGTAAATAAAGAACCGGTCGCCAGCCTATAGTCTATGGACTTCAGTAAATAAAGAACCGGTCGCCAGCCTATAGTCTATGGACTTCAGTAAATAAAGAACCGGTCGTCAGCCTATAGTCTATGGACTTCAGTAAATAAAGAACCGGTCGTCAGCCTATAGTCTATGGACTTCAGTAAATAAAGAACCGGTCGCTAGCCTATAGTCTATGGACTTCAGTAAATAAAGAACCGGTCGCTAGCCTATAGTCTATGGACTTCAGTAAATAAAGAACCTGTCGTCAGCCTATAGTCTATGGACTTCAGTAAATAAAGAACCGGTCGTCAGCCTATAGTCTATGGACTTCAGTAAATAAAGAACCGGTCGCTAGCCTATAGTCTATGGACTTCAGTAAATAAAGAACCGGTCGCTAGCCTATAGTCTATGGACTTCAGTAAATAAAGAACCTGTCGTCAGCCTATAGTCTATGGACTTCAGTAAATAAAGAACCGGTTGCCAGCCTATAGTCTATGGACTTCATTAAATAAAGAACCGGTTGCCAGCCTATAGTCTATGGACTTCAGTAAATGACAAGGAAAGACGTAATCTGGCCGATATAAATAATGCCCTTGCTGCGCCCCTCACTTCACACAAGTGTGATTTGTTCATACTGTTTGGCATGTGCGGACCTATTTATAAAAATGTCGCTCAGTTAATGTGATATGAATGGTTTAAAGATGGAGTGCCACAATTTTTCCAGTTTTCCATGTGTCTATGAGGAGACAGTACTTCATTAGACACCCTGGAGTCGTTTTCATGTGCAATGATGTCTTCCCTTTGTATTTAGGGTTTTTTCCTGGAGGCTGAACCCTTGACAGTCAAACGGGCCAATGAAATAAACAGTAATATAGTGACATCACATTATCAGCCCCTCCCCTAACCCCTCCCCCTTTATCATACAACTACAGCTGTGGGTGCGGCTTCAGTTCAGGTGGATCACCACCCATCACCACCCACCAGGCAAACCAGGCATACTTAATGAACTGGTGGGCGTGTCCACATAAAAACGACATCCTAACAAATACTGTACACTTTTTAGAAACGTGGCACTCCATCTTTAAAGGTACAGGTATACTGTATCTAATTATGAACGTTATACAGCAGTGGCGGTGCGTCCATAGGGGGCGCTGGTGCGCCGCACCACCATGCCCACCCCCTGAATAAAACGTGAATAAGAATGACTGAGAAACGAACAGCCTGTAATTTATTTAAAATTAGCAATCCAGAAACGTTAATATTATATAATATAAGTAGCCACTAACCAAAGGCAGTGTTTAAAAGTTGTAATATGCTGCCACGTTAGTATTATGCCTCCATGAAATGTCAAATGTTATTTACGTTGTATGACGTTTCTGATTGGTTAGTGTGTGTCACGTGTTGGTGCGCGTTCATCTGGAGCTCTCGATTCTCAGCACTGAAAAGTAATGCATTGCGGTACACATGTCTTCAATACAAACTATAGGAAGCCACTGGGTCGCGAAATATGTGCGATCCATGACGTTATTCGTTATTCACACCACAAACACTTGGGGGCAGCATACACATTACAGCACAGTTTGACATAGGGTTTACAGCCACAACAACATACGCTAGAAAAACGAGGGATGAGACAGATGAATGGAGCCAGGTAAAGTCAATATAATAATAGTTTAATTCACTTGCATAATGGAAAAATAAGAGGAAAAATAAAACTCTGTGAAATCACTGCAGAAAACACCATTTGAGAGAAGGACACTGCAAGAAAAAATAAGAATTAAAGAGCTGGGTCCAGACAAACCTGATGTAATCATCACAAATGTATGTACAAAAAGTAAAAATTAAGCCATAAGGTGGCAGAGTCATGGCTTTGAGGGTTCTTTTAAGGACGTTTTGTTTATTTTTTTGTTAATGTTAAAGGCACTGTAGCAAGGTCATGTGGCTTTGAGCCATTGCACTTTTTTATGGCACTGGTCCTTCTGTCTCAGGTTTGTTTCTTTAACCCTATATGAACCTTTTGTTACATTTTGATGTATTTAATAAACCTTAGACAGGCTCCCTTAGTAGATATATTTAATAAACTTTAGACAGGCTCCCTCAGTAGATATTTAATCTATGATACCTAGTGCATGTTTTCTTGATTTTGTTATAGCGCCCTCCCTAGGACAAATGTCACCGGCCGCCACTGTTATACGATATTGTGTTGCATATTATAAAGCACAAATCAAAACACATACCGGTAGCCTATACACACATGCTCAGTAGCCCTAACCACACCAAAGGGTCACCATGCAACTCCTCGGGTCCAAACGGTTGGAAGGAGTTGACTCTAACACCGTCTTGACCCTTTGGTGTGGTTTTTTGCCATTGAATTCCACGCGTTGAATCACTAGGGTCAACGTGCAACAAGACATATCACACCGCAGGGACAGCGCTAAAACCTTCTTGACCCTTTGGTGTGGTTAAGGAAAGGAAAGGTACTATGTTTACCCTGCAGGGTAACTGGACTAAGCTCAAGAACTTGTTTACAGCCAGGCCCTGCTCATAGAACATTTCATGGTAGAGGTTCAATGCCTTGTCCAAGGGCACTTCAGCGGTGGTAACATGCCAGTCCGGGGATACGAACTAGCGACCTTCCGATATCAAGACAAGACCGCTCCGCAAACCGTTCGGCCAACCGCTGCCTCTTAGGTTAGGGCTTAAGGAAGGTGTGAATTCCTTGCTGGCTCACACCACAGGGGGTATACAGGCAAATGACGGTATCAGGGAAAGTAGTATATTAATGTTTACGGGGAGGAAATGGACACAGCCTTATTAGGCTTATTATTAGATATTTGTATTTTTTTTTTTTTCAACTGAATGGCTGGAAAATGGAAATGAAGAGTTTACATAGTACATGCATACATTTTCCCTAATGATTATATCTGGTTTCAGTATCCATTTATGATATATTTTCTCTATTATTAATGTTATTTTTGCAGTCAGTTTGTACAGCACGGCACTCAGTGCTTGTAGATCTGCAATGTTTCAATAGCTAAAGTATAACATGATGCTTTAACTGCACATTCAATGGTATAGGCTACATACTAATTTAAAACACCAAAGGGGGTTCCCGCCCAGAATGGGTTAAGCAAACAAAGTGGACCGTCACGTACTTTGATCTTTTAAATCTTCAAAGAGCATTAAACACTTTGATGGAGAAAGGTGTCGTTTTAAATCTTCAAAAGGCATCAAAGGTGCGCAGGTCAATGGAATTATGTGAGATTTCTGTCAGCATTAGAAACAGCAAAGGAAACACCAGAAAGATGAGACTGACAAACGTTTTTACATTTAGATGAATGATAATGAAATTGTTATTAAAAAACTGTTTTAATTGGGGTGTTTCTAATTTTCACATCGCAACTGTTTACTAAAAGCAATAACTCACAGGCTACTGTGTATATCATATTGTGAAGAAAGGGCCAACAAACCCCTTGGCTGTGAAAGAAATCATGACATACCATAGCCCGTAGTGAGTTCTTCCAACCCTATGAACACTAACGTTGGGTGAATTTCACCCTTAACAATATTGTAATTATGTGATTTTCATAATGTTGCTGATGTCTGAGGGGGTGCCTTCAGGATGCTCCCTGACGTAGTGGAAAGTATAGGGTTTGTTTCCCTGCCCCCATCCCTGCTTTTTTTTCTACAGGCAGGTCTTTGGGTGATTTGCCCACCGTGGGCAGTTGATGCAATTAGACTGTGCCTTCACTGAACCATTCTCACATGGGTGGACCAAAGGAGGACCAGCATATTTTTTCAAACAAATAAACCCCCCTTTTTTTCCACCGATTTTGACCCCCTATATGATATAGTATAGACCATCATGACATCTGCTTTTTGTTTTTTTTGTGAAATATTAAAGAATGTATTGTTGTAGGCCTACTTGGTTGTATTTTGATGGAATTGATTATTATCGCATAAAATATATAGGCTACCCAATGTTAGTGATCTGGTGTGTGCGCGTGTGTGTGTGTGTGTGCGTGCGTGCGTGCGTGGCGTGCGTGTGTGGGTGTGTGCGTGTGCGTGCGTGCACTATACCTGTGTATGAAGTAGGACGTGATGAGCCCGTTGGCTTTGCGTGGGGGGCTCCAGTGAACGTCCAGGACCTGGGCTGCAGATGCCGTTACGGTGGGAGGTGACAGACCTTCTGGAACAGCCTCTAGTGTCTGCGCGTACAGCCCCTCTCCCACGCCACAGCCCTCTGAGAGAGAGAGAGAGAGAGAGAGAGAGAGAGAGAGAGAGAGACCTGCTGTTGGTGGTGGTGTTCAAATCTTTATCTTTACACAAACACTCAAAGCTGGCCATTCATTGTCAATGGCATTCAATGACTGTGTTAAAACAATGCTTGCGTTTACAGTATACACAGAGCCTCAAAGCTGGACATAAGAGGGGCTTGCGCCCCT
>NC_137862.1:56859092-56876592 GCF_963924005.1 Protomyctophum bolini | reverse complement strand
TACAAATCACTCCCCAACATGTCAAGATATATTTTTCAACATTATGCTTAGCTTGAGGCAGCGGTGGCCGAACGGTTTGCGGAGCGGTCTTGATATCGGAAAGGTCGCTAGTTCGTATCCCCAGACCGGCACGTTAAAATTACCACCGCTGAAGTGCCCTTGGACCATTAAATGTTCCATGAGCAGGGCCTGGCTGTAAACAAGTTCTTGAGCTTAGTCCAGTTACCCTGGGTAAACATAGTACCTTTCCTTTACTTTCCTTTAATCAAAACACTTTCCAAATCTCCAGTCTGGAAGTATTATATAGGAACAGAACACAGGAACGCACGTCACCGTTTTAGACAACGCTGCCTGCAGGTCGCAACGGGAGATCAATCCGATGAACATAAGCAGCGCTATTGGAAGCCAACATCCCCATTGGTCCATGGTTCTATACTGGTGGTCCATGGTTCTACTGGTGGTCCATGGTTCTACTGGTGGTCCATGGTTCTACTGGTGGAGTAGGACGAGTGGACCAGTGGGTCCATGGCTCCACAGCTGCGGGACAAGTGGACCAGTAGGACGAGTGGACCAGTGGGTCCATGGTTCTGCTATAAGCTGGAATGGGACGAGTGGACCAGTAGGACGAGTGGACCAGTAGTGGGCCGACTGGGAGCAGTGGGAGCCGTTCTATAGAAGGACCAGTTTAACAGAGGAGTGCCAGCCAGGGAAGATGAATAATGGCATATTAAACATTAAGGATGGGGAGTTGTGAGGCAATTATTTCTGCTCATATTTCAGTGAAAACACTTAGATCCATCCATCCATCTTCTCCTCTCTCACTCTGTCTCTCTCTCTCTCTCTCTCTCTCCTCCCTCTCCTTCTGTGTCTACGACGTCTCCGTCTCTCTTTCTGTCTGTTGTTTCAGTCTGTTTCTGTTTCTTTTCTTTTACTTCTTACATTCCCCTCTCCCTCTCTCTCCCTCTCTCTCCCTCCTCCTCTCTCTCTCCATCCTTCTCTCCCCTACCCTCCCTCCCTCCTTCTCTCTCTCCATCCTTCTCTCCCCTGCCCTCCCTCCCTCCCCCTCTCTAATGCTCCAGGCGTAGGTGTAAGTGGTGGTTTGAAATCACTGCTAATAATGGATTAGATTTATCTGGTGGCAATTCATTAGAATAACACCGGACAGGGAAAGGAAACGCACGTGCACGCACACGCACACGCACACACAAAAACATGCACACGCACACGTGCGCGCATGTGTATGCAATCATTCTGTGTCTGATTGTGAGAGCCATGCAATGAACAAACTAAACAGAAACATAATCACACACCCTGATAGGCTCGTGGTACAGCCACCGTGCCTTTTTTGCCATAATATATTACAACGATGAGGCATTTACGTTGTGTTTTATAATATACAGTAGCATGCACATGTATATAACCTATAGCTATATACCACTTGTGGCATTGTAAAACACATTAAGCGTCATGGTTCCATTACGCAACAATAAGGTCCTCTCCAATTGTTTGTATTGTGTTTAGTTTTCCAAGATGGCCGCAGCACCAGGAGGGGGTGTACTGGGGTGAACGGGTGGGGTCGAACATATGCCCTTTACTGGGCTGCGTTCACACATTCAACACAACTTGTGTCTGTCTTGGGTCGGTGACGTATCGCGGTGACTTGCCGAATGTGCTAACAACCATTACCGGCACAAATGTACGATATAGATTAGACACTAAAGCTGCTATAGAGCGTGTCCCTCCCCCTTTCAGAACAGCGAGTGGCCCAGGAAATGATCCTCCATTCATTTTCTCCATATAGGCTTTTCAAAAAGTATATTTATTTAAAGACGCTTACGCCGCGGACAAAGCCAACTCGGATCGTGACAAATCGTGACAATAAACACAATGTTTTGGACCAAACAAAGAATTAGAAAGTAGGAAAAAAACGGCAGGTTACAACACTTTTTTTGTTGTTTTTCTTCTTAGTAATTATTTGTTTGGTCCAAAATATTGTGTTTGTTGTCATGATTTGTCACGACTCGAGTTGGCTTCGTACGACGCTTAAAAAGGTCTTTAAATAAATACGTTTTGATAAGCCTATATGGAGAAAATGAATAGAGAATCATTTCCTGGGCCACTCGTCGTTCTACAATTTACAATTTACAATTTAGGCATTTAGCAGACGCTCTTAATCCAGAGCGACTTACATTAAGCAAGAACAAAAAGCATGGGGAACACATCACATAAAAACATTTATCATGAAACATGCGTAAGCTAAGAAAGTAACAGTGGAATATCTATAATGAAACTATACATATAAGCTATACATCTATACTACTATGATATACATTAGTACTATGACGTGCTATGACTACATACAATGCACTTATGTCTGTATCAAATGCAATCTAAGTTCTGAAAGGGGACGGGACTGCGACGCTCTATAAGCAATAATATGTCGATTGTCGACAACTCGACATACAGAAGCCTTGCCAGTGGTCCATTTGCCTGTCTACTTCCTGATTGGTTTGTCATTTCGACCGGGTTATTTTGTTTTCCGACCAATGACAAAGCTTCTAGGAACATCGCTGAAAGCAGATTGTGGCCCCTATAGATGTGTCACAGAGACTACTTTTTTGTTGAGCATTTTACAAACCGCCGCAGAATAGAATAGTGGACATTTGTTTTTGGCTATAGCTTAAGGAAAAACATTGACACCAGAGCAATTACAAACCGCCATTTTACAATTACAAAACATTAAGTATTAATAATGTTAAACAAAGTAGCAGGGTTAAAAACAGACCTCACTCTCTGCACCATGTGTGAGCAGGCTAACGATATAGGTTAGAGCTTGCAGTCAATAAGATGAAAAATGTTCGTCTTCTACCGAAAACTAAATAATAATAATAATAACATTATTGTGGGCTTGTAGATCAGCTATTTTCAGCGAGTAAAATTGCCGTCACTACGACGGCGTCGAGGCCCGCCAAAATACATTTTGCTCGACTAAATCAACTGTAGATTTAGTGGACTAAAATATTAGGATATTTAGTCGACTAAAACTAGACTATAAACACTAAAACATTCCAGGTGACTAAAATGTGACTAAATGAAAACTATTCAAGAGACTATGACAAAATGATAAATGATAAAATAAAATAAATCTGCCAAAAACAATGCCAAACTGGATATTCTAGAAAAGTTCTGGAGGAGGAACAATGCTGCTATCTCTCACACACACGCACACGCACACACACACACACACACACGCACACGCACACGCACACGCACACGCACGCGCACGCACACACACACACACACACACACACACACACTCTGACCATACAAGCCAACCACAAGCCTCATGGGGACAGTTTATTGGCTACCGGTGAAGGCAGATCCTGGGTCAGTTCCAGCTGCACAGAGAGAGCGCTGAAATGTGACACGACTGTTCACTGTCAACCCAACACACTTTAACATCCCTCATTGTCACTCCTCCTGTGTGTGTGTGTGTGTGTGTGTGTGTATGTGTGTGTGTGTGTGTGTGTGTGTGTGTGTGTGTGTGTGTGTGTGTGTGTGTGTGTGTGTGTGTGTGTGTGTGATTGCTTCCACACTGACCACTGCCTGCCAGTCCCTGATCCATGACATCACTCTAGAGCAGTGCATGGGTTTTCAACCATTTTCCTATATCAAGACCCATTATTTTTTCTGCATTTGAGCCACGGACCCTCATATGATGAGATTTATAGCCTCTCAGACCTCAGTCATCGTTGCATATTATCCATGCTGTATACTGATGTTGGTATATACCATATAGGAGACATAACAGGCAAACATTGATCAAAATAACAGTTGTTTTACATTCTCTTATTGTCAAGAGTTAACCCATTTTTAGAATCTGATCTCAGGTCAGAATGGGTTAAAGATATACACGTATGAGGGTCCATCTGGTTACCAACTCTCCATCATTTAGCTGCATGGGGGGACCACCCATGGGACCCCCCACCCACTGCTCTAGACAGAGCAAAGGGGTCCCGGGGGCCACGACCACCCAAAAATAATCCTATATTTGAACTGCCACAAGCATTTGGTTATATACGAACCAATTTTAGGACTGAGGCCGATTCTATAACAAAAAAGAACCTTCTAAATCCTGAAAGTTTTCTGAAAAACATATGTTTCTTGTATCTTAGTGCAGTGCTCAACCTTTTTCATCTCAAGGATCCCCAGAAGGAGCAACTTGGACACTCAGGCATGAAGGAAGCATGAGTTCAAGTCCGTTGCTCTCCCCTTGTCCCCCATATATGGGGACTAGGTTGGTGGAGGGTGTGTAGAGCCCAGGATCACATTAGATGATTGACACAGGGGTGAAAAATGGGTTACAAAATCGTGGGATAAAAAAAAAATATTTAAAAAAGGATCCTCAGAATGATCTGTATTTGGCCACGGAACCCCATCTGAAAATATGTAGTTCCAGGGACCCCACCCATATAAAGCAAAGATTTGAGTTAAAAAGGTTCGCTCTGAAAGAATATATTTGAGCCTATTTGAGCTTGTAGATCTGCTATTTTTCAATAGCTAAAGTATAGCTTGAGAGTGTGTGTGTGTGTGCGTGTGTGTGTGTGTGTGTGTGCGCGTGCGTGTGTGCCTTACCTGTGACAGTGTGGTTTGTGGTTCCAGCATCCAGAGTGTAATTGGTTCCCGTTCCAGTCTCCGTGAGGACGTACCGCTGGACCATTCCGCTGCTCCCGATTGGTTCAGGCCAGGTCACAAGGAGGGAGGAGGGGCTTAATGCTGTCACCATGGGAGACCGCACCCCTTCTGGGATGCCCTGGACTGTCACCGCTACCACCTGGAGACACACGGACATTATATGGACACATGAAGACAGACGGACAAATTCTACAAATGCCTTCTAAATCCTGACAGATTGCTGAGAATCCCATGTTTCTATGTGTCAGTGGTTCTCAAACATTTTCACGTCAAGGACCCCCGATAATATAATCGGCCTGAAAATATGTTGTTCCGGGGACCTTCCAGAAGCAAAGATTTGAGTTAAAAAAAATCGTTTTCTGAAAGAATATATTCAAAGGTTTGCGCCACATTTTCACGATTGTAGCTTGTAGATCTACTATTTTTCAAAAGCTAAAGTATAACATAATGCTTAAAAGACCAAAAGGGGTTCCCACCCAGAATGGGGAGATCGATTTGATGGTGAGGTTTGTCCAATCTGGTCAGATACATTTTTGTATCTTTATCCACAGTGTAGTATAAACCAGTGGTTCCTAACATTTTTAGACCCCGAGGCCCAAATAGACCCAAATACACCCAATTAGACGTTTTGGACATAGGACCCAAACTAATGAAAATAGCAGATCTATAGGAGCTTATTACAACGTGACTGCAGTTTTACTCCCAGTGCAGTGTGGAGGAAGAAGGTAGGATGTTTACTGTGACCCTCTCCTTCTTTAAATATATGCATACACTCCTTGGTTTGTGTTGTGTGTGTGTGTGTAAGCGATTGCCAAACAAGCTATCCTTAAAACTCATAGGTAAACTATGATAGGTGGGTAACACACGGTTGAGTCGAGTGCTGTTGTACAGTCCTATATGGTGTTGTGTGTAGCGTTGTTGGTTCAGTGTAAGAGTTGTGGTACTATATGAGGGTGCTGTAGAGATTGTGTGGACGCCGTCTGAATTAGGACACAGAATCCCACAGCAATCTGCTGCTAACGGCAACAGGGATATCCTGCCTTAATAGACTGTCACTAACACTTCCCACACCTGTCCAGAGACAGCTAAGCTATTAGCACACTGCTACGGCACATGTCAGCACGCACGGGCGTGCGAGCACGCGCACACACACACTCACACTCGACACAAAAAGCACACAGGCCTATCACATTCACACCATAGAAGAGAGAGGAGGAAAGAGAAGAGCGTAGAAGTGCGACGTTATATAGAAGAAAGTCTCTGTTATAGGACGCGTTATCATCCCGCTGAAAGAATAAGTTCTGCATTCCTTAAACGCAATCGGTATATTCAAGGGCGGGTTGTTGTTGGGGGCGTGCAGGAATTGTGGAGCACATGCCAAGTATATTCTGGCATTGAGCAGAATTACATTCAAACTAAGATAGATTTTGTGAAATTGCACAATCCAAAATTATATTTGGGAGCCAGTAAATTAAATTACTGGCTTTAGTCTGAATGCGGGGCTAAGAAGCCGTACTGCCACTGGTCACCTCTTGTATTTTGCGTTTGTTCTTCTTTTTGTTGTCTTTTGGAAGGACAGTTGTGAAAAAGGCCAGCTCAAATATACTCAAGTACTGAGCTGAGGTCATGCTGGCCTCCTCAATTAAGAACTGTTGGCTGGCAGAGGGCAAATTGACCTTAGCCTATCACTGCTGTATTCTAAATTAGTGAGCACCTGTATCCACCCTGCAATCAGCACAGCACACTTAGCACACAAGCCTAGGGTTTGGAAATGTGTGCATGTTTTAGGCAGGTGATGTTTGTATGTTTAGTCAGTTGTATTTTGTTGATGTAAATTATTGTAATGTTATGTTTATGTCTTTTGTGTGTTTGCAGAACCACACACACATTCTTTCTGTACAACTCTACGTTCTTCTGTAAAACCCTCAACCCAAGTGCTTTGTTGTTCTTGACCGAACCACCTGGAGCGGTGTAAAGCTTCCAAACCGCACTACAAAATAACACCAAAATGGGTTAAACGGTTTATAATTTTGCTGAGGTCCGCCCATGGGAAAAACCCTACAACTTGCACAGGGGGGGGGGTCCATGACACATAAGCCAGGGGGTCCGCAAAATATATATATATTTTTTTCTTCCAAAAACGTGAATTATGATTATGTGTTATATATATATGTGCGCTTATCATTATCGCAGTAATCCCCAAACATATTCCATCATTATTCAAGAGCTTTTTGGGATACAAATGAAACCCTTTCACCTATAGAGCACTGCAGAGGCTGCATGCATGTCTGTGGCCAGCTGATGGTCGTCAGCGCTCGTTAAATGCCTCAAGGAAGGCCATTATTGGTTGCTGCACTGTCAAATAGGTCTACGTCTATATTCCAAGATCTATTCCAGATATTTTTTATAACGTTGATGACCCCTATGCCCTATACAGGACCCCTGGGGTTCCACAGACCCTAACCTTGAGAACCATTCTGATATAACAGACACGGATTCATGGAAGGTGTTGGGAAAGACACAGTGTTGTTGTTAGGATTGGAGAACAGGGCAGGAGAAAGAGAGAAGAGGGGAGGAGAGGGGGGAGGGGGGGCGCAGAGGAGAGGGGGAGGGAGGGGGGAGGGGAGGAGAGGACGGAGAGAATGATAGCAGACAAATGGAGGGGAGGGAGAACAGAGGTATAGGGCTATTGGAAGAGGAGGGAGGACATATCGCACTTTGTCGCACACTAAGTGACCAAACAGATTACATCAGCTGTTGTAGCAGTAGCGCGCGCGTGTGTGTGTGTGTGTGTGTGTGTGTGTGTGTGTGTGTGTGTGTGTGTGTGTGTGTGTGTGTGTGTGTGTGCGCGTGCGTGCGCTCCAGGTAATTGCAGTGGTGTATCGGGTTAGCTCAGGTTAGCACGTAATTGGGACTGTTTGGCCAATTTTCACTGTTGTACAAACTAATACAACTCACTCACTCTCACCACTCTGCTGTGTGTGTGTGTGTGTGTGTGTGTGTGTGCGTGCGTGCGTGCGTGCGTGCGTGTGTGTGTGTGTGTGTGCGTGTGCGTGCGTGTGTGTGCGTGTGTGCACTGCTTGTGTCTGTGCGTGTGTGCTTGTGTGTATGTGTGTGTATACCGCAATGCATGGCTGAACACAGTGAAGTTAGAAGAAACTAAAGATTCAGTCATTAGAAAATACAGAAAGCATCCACCCACCCATCCACCCATCCACCCACCCACCCATCCACCCATCCATCCATCCATCCACCCACCCATCCACCCATCCATCCACCCACCCACCCATCCACCCATCCACCCATCAACCACCCATCCACCCATCCATCCATCCATCCATCCATCCACCCATCCACCCATCCACCCACCAACCCATCAACCAACCACACGTCCTTAATTATCTTAAACACGCCCCGTTCATTCATCCGGCCCTCTGTAGTATTAGCATGTACAAACCGCCTCCCCTGAGCTCCGAAGAGAGAAAGAATCACGTCTAAGCTGCAAAAAATTAATTGTTGTGTTGATATCGGCATGGCTACAGTATAGAGAGATAGCATGGGGGGGGGGGGGGGAGCTATTACGGGCCGTTATCACAAACATCAGGTAGGCTCAGCAAAATATTACACAGCCTTGGAGAGAGAGAGAGAGAGAGAGAGAGAGAGAGAGAGGTTGTGTGTGAGTTGTCGACAAAAAGTGTAGGAGCGGTTTATAGCACTATAGCAATGTAGCAGTGTTTTGAAGAAAACACACAAAAAAAAGGCAGACTAAAATATAATCTGGCACAAATAAATGTCTGGCGGGCCCATATGGAGAGTGAGGATCCTAGGGCATCCAGGGGATAAAAGGATCTTGATTGCATGAGCTATATAAGTTCGAGAGTTATATTACAGGCCAAAAGGGTGAATCTAGCTAGCCTGTTACCATGAACTGATTTGGAAAATGTAGGGTGGCATTTCTTCCAATTTCTTCCAATTGGGACTGTGCGTGCAAAGTTCCACAGATTTGGACAAAATCTCTATAGGACTATAGGCCTGATATAAAAGAGAAATCTGCCTCCTGGTGTTGCTATATAACTGGAACAAAAAATAATCTGGTGCAGAGATTCTCTTCGTTGGCGGAGATGAGCTGCTCACAGATGGACATGCACACAGAAGGAACGGACAAAAACATAGTCTAATAGACCTTGTTGGTCACGCACGCACGCATGCACCCACGCACGCACAGCAAAACACAGCATCTCTGGTATACCTGTGCACTGTCGGCGCATCCGGCCTGGTTACAGGCTCTGAGCCGGTACCGGAACTCCTGGAAGGGTCCGATCCCGCCCACGTCCGTGAACCCGTACTCGTTGCCGCGGTAACGCTCCCGTCCGTCACGGAGGACCACGTAGTGAGTGATGACCCCTGTGAGTGAATGGAATCAAACACGGTTAAAGCAGCTGCGTCGCTATAGAGCAGACCTGGGCATTGTACGGCCCGCGGGCCAAATACGGCCCGCCGGCTGACTCTGACCGGCCCGTGAAAGGCCGGCTGACTCTGACCGGCCCGTGAAAGATTACTTGATAATCCGAAAATAAAACATACTTTCTAATTACCTTATGGGTGGACTAAAACCGCATTGCTTTTATTTTGAAGCCCATGTATTCTCACAGTGCACGCAATCTGCACGTCAACTGTGCACGTGAATTGCGTGTGATTAACCTGTCTTTCTTCCTTCACCCCCCTCATATGCGAAAATGTTGGGCTTTTTGGATTTATTGTTGACTACGTCGGTGAATGCAAATAGCGTGCAGCTCCACAACACGGTAGGCGCAGGCGCATGCTTTGATTACCAAACTTCCTTGCAGGAGGACAAGTTAAATCCCATTATGCTTCATTGCTTTATTTAACCCGCCTCGCCAATAAAGTTAAGATGTTTTAAGATGCTGCCGTATGGCGTTGTTGCGCCCAGAATGTGGCATGCTTCTGAAATTCAGAAAGCTTGGGCGATGCGCCGTGAGCTTGTTGATCGTCTGTTTTCGGCACACGAGTCGATCGACGTACCGTTGAACCACAAAGTAAATCTGGCAGAACTAACGTGCACACATCAACATACAGCGCCTGCCAGGCTGCCAAGTCTCAACAATACCATTACTGGTTGGCTTATTATTGTTTTCAGAACGTCGTTGTTTAATGGTTGTGACTTAACACTCATCTCTCGATAGTAAGCAGCGCACCATGGGTTGTGAAAGTGGCACCTCCAGTGTCCTTCGAATGGAACTATTAAGAGAGCTACCTCTAATGTTCTCATTGTTAAAAGAAAATGCTAGTATTTACAGGACTTGTAACTTAAACAAAAACATAGTTTTCAACTGGGAAAGGAAACGTTTCAAGCCTGCAAGTAGAAAGTAAAAAAATCACACCCATGTGAAGTGAGGGGTGCTCTTAACATCATCATGATGTAAAATAGTCACTCTGCCTATAATTTGAGTCAAATGTTTCACATTTAGTTTACCATTGCTTTGCAAAACAATGCCATTTACTGCTATTTATATAGAAATAAAATTGATATCATGCATAATTAAGTTCAGCCTTTTGGCCCGGCCCTCCAAAATATTTTCTGTTTCTCATTTGGCCCCTTGGGAAAAAGAATTGCCCACCCCTGCTATAGAGCGTCGCAGTCCCGCCCCCTTTCATGACGACGCCAGGCCCAGGAAATAGTTCCCAATGTTATATGCAAATATCATGACCAATGGCATTGAAATGGTATTGCAATGAACATCACTGATGACGTTTAGGTGAAAAAAGAACAGAAAAAAAAAATAATAATTAAGTAATTAATTAAAATATAACTTGTTGCTATAAAGCAACGCTGGGTCTTAGAGGGTTAAGGCGCCTGACACATAAGAGACACATCCCCTGTGTCTTCCTGTGCGTCGCACGGCCTCGCGATGCATTTCCAACGGGACTAGTGACGTGGTTTTGGTTTTGGTTTTGGTTTGCCTTTAACCCAGATGCCAGTTAAAAAGCTAGTTGGCTGTGGCTCGTCTTTAGCCTTGACGCTAACGTTTTAGCAAACTTTTAGTTTAATCGTCACCTACACACTTCTTGGTGTTCTACTGGAGTGCACTCACCGCTTCCAGTTGCTGTGGGCGATAGTCCCAGTCGTGGTTTTTCCACTAGAGTGACTGGTTACTGGACCCTCAGCTCTGTCGCCACACTCCACACAAATATGCCTCCCAGGATGGAGGAAATAGGAGGTATCAAAAATGAGCTCCGCTCCATTACAAACTTGGTGAAAGACCTCCTCCTGCGAAAATCGCTCCTCCAAGGCCGGTTGAAATCCCTAGAAACCCCGGGTGCCGGCGCTGTATCCCGGGTGTCCGCCGTGGCAGCCTCTATGCCGGGGTGCAGTGCTGCGAGTACCGGCGGGCGTATACCGGGACCCATCCGCGCCGACTCCTGGTCCTCGGCGGTCAAGGGAAATAATCGGGGGTTCCCTCTCTATGACCCATCGGGGTCGGAGGCCTGGAGCATAGTAGACATGTTCCCGTGCTCCAATGCTTTCACTCCGCTCCAGGAGCTATCGACCACGGCTACTCCGACTCCAAGGAACGCACAGTGCACAGACTCGATGCCCCGACCAGCGAAGCGAAACTTCCCGGACTCCTCTGGCTCTACCTGCTCTCTCACCTCGACTCCCAAGCCCAGGCTTGACGGGGGTCGTGCAGGTAAACGACCCTGTCGTCGTTCACCTAGTAAACCCATACCAAACACTTCCCTATCGATTATCCACCCAGCGCGAGGTAAAGTGATCAGCGCTGCTCCTAGTAAAGAGCCCCCTCCCCCTCCCCGTCCCCGTCCCCCACCACCACACTCATCATATCCAGCTGCGTCCCACTCCCTGTCACTCCATACGAGATCAGCTGCATCGATCTCCCCAGATAACACACACCCCCACTGTTTTACCCCTCCTCCTGATTACATTCTCTTAGGTGATTCCGTGATTCGAGGGGTATCTATCTCGAATTGTATTACTTATTCTTTTTCCGGTGCCAAGATTATTGATCTGATCCCCCACATTCCAGACATTCTCCAACGTCACCCCTCCGCTCACACAGTCTTGATCAACGTGGGCATAAATGATATCAAGCAGCGCCAAGCCTTTAAGATGTGGACTGACTATGAGGCCCTGGCAGACGCGCTTGATAACCTGAATAAATCCGTCATATTTTTAGGATTAATCCCCACTCTCTTTCGAGGCCCAGAAAATTTCAGCCGTGTTATTTGCGCAGATAGGTGGCTGCAAAATTTCTGTCAAGCCTGCGGCCATGGCTATATCACTAACTTTGACAGCTTTTGGAAGAACCCATCACTTTACAGGGACTTAGTGCACCCCAATAATGAAGGGAAAAGAATCCTAGCAAGTAACATCTCCCACCACCTCTCGTCTGTATGACCACTACTACCCACATCAGATACGCCCAGTTGCACCCCCCCACACACACTCATAGAGCACCCATCACTGATCCCTGTTGTGATCAATAGAATAAGCAGCTGTTCAGCCATCCACATCTCCAGGGGTCTAAACCAATTGAATCTTAAGCCTTTGCCCCGGGTGTCCTCCGTACCTGATGTCCCTGTTTTAGACACAGTATTAACAAAATGTGCATTAATTAATGCGAGGTCAATAAATAAAAAGTCGTTTATCTTGAAGGATCTATTTACCTCGAAAACACTGGACATTCTCTTTGTAACAGAAACCTGGCTACACCTGGGCGAGTCCGTGGCCCTCACTGAACTGGTACCCCCTGACTGTACAGTAATTAACTCTCCCAGGACCACTGGCCGTGGTGGAGGAATAGCAACTATTTTTAGAAATTGTTTATATTATAAACCTTTATCATCACCTTCCTTCTCGTCCTTCGAACTAAGCCTGTTTGAGCTGGGTCGCTCAAACCCTGTCCTATGTGCAGTAATTTACCGCCCACCTAAATATGACAAAGACTTTATTATGGAGTTCTCAGAGTTCCTTTCCGGTGTTGTAATTAAATACAATAGACTTCTGACGGTTGGTGATATGAATTTACATACATTTTGCTGTGTCTCAAAGCCCCTAGCTAAAGAATTTATGGACACTCTTGATGCTTTTAATTTTATTCAACATGTTACTGAACCCACGCATGAGCGGGGTCATATTTTAGACCTTGTTTTATCGTGTAATCTGACCATCTCAAATGTCCAAGTGTGTGGTACTGTTCTATCTGATCATATGCCTGTCTTATTCGATTTTCTATTACCCTGTAATATTTTAAAACCATGTGTTCCTATTCGTCACTGTCGTATGCTCAAACCCTCCACTCCTGTCCATTTTAGCTCAGTTTTCACGAGCACAGCTCAACCTGTAATTTCAGAGGGTCAGCAGAACACTGAGCAATTAACATCTGCCTTCTTGTCCGCCTGTACCAGCGCCCTTGATTCCGTGGCGCCCTTAAAAGTCATGCGCCCCCGACTTAAGGCTGAGCCTTGGCTCAATGACACCACTCGCGCCGCCAGACGAGAATGTCGAAAGGCGGAGCGCAGGTGGAAAAGTGACAAGCTCCAAGCATCATATGACACCCTCAAAACCTGTTGGAAAATGTACCAAATTACCGTCAAGGCTGAAAAAACCAAATATTTCTCTGATATTATTTCAACTAATGCTGATAAACCACGAGTATTATTTAAAACCATTGAAGTATTGTTAAATCCTCCCTTATCTACATGTTTGGAAGCCTCCCCGGAGGTATGCGAAAGTTTTCTCTCATTTTTCATAGATAAAATAGCCTCTATCAGAGCCCTCTTTCCACCCCCTGTTCTCGACCCCCCGACGTCTGTTAATACGTCGGTTAATACTCACGCTCCTGTTTTTAATCATTTTGAACCTGTGTCGCTCTTAGCTCTCAGTGACATTGTTGCAAAAATTAAACCCTCGTCCTGCCCGTTAGATGCCATCCCCACCCGCTTATTCAAGGAGGTCTGGGGGACTATTGGACCTTCAGTCCATAACATAATAAACAGCAGTCTTACAACAGGAGTTGTACCAGCACATTTTAAAGTAGCAGTTGTGGAACCCCTAATCAAAAAAGCCAACCTGGACACCTCTGTTCTATCCAACTACCGACCCATTTCTAAGCTTCCATTTATTTCAAAACTTTTAGAAAAAACAGCACTTTTACAGTTACAGACTTTTTTAAATGAGCACAACATCCTTGAAACTTTTCAATCTGGTTTTAAAGCTTTCCATAGCACCGAGTCGGCACTGCTCAAAGTTTTTAATGATCTTTTCATTTCCACAGATAATGGTGACACTGTAATTCTTTTACTCTTAGATTTAACTGCTGCTTTTGACACATTAGATTATAATATTTTAATATCACGCCTGGAGCACAGTGTAGGTATCAGGGATACCGCCCTAGACTGGTTCAAATCATACCTATGCAATAGATCCTTCTCAGTTAAATTTGGTCATCATACATCTTCTTCCGCCCCCCTGTCATCTGGAGTACCCCAAGGTTCAATTATTGGCCCCATCCTGTTTTCGCTATATCTTCTCCCCCTAGGACTCATCTTAAAAAAACACGGAATCTCCTATCACCTTTACGCAGATGACTCCCAAATATACATGCCCCTAAATAGAGATAGCAACAGCCCCCTATCCCCTCTCCTTGACTGTTTAAAAGATATTAAAGCCTGGATGGCCCTAAATTTCTTAAATATAAATGAAAGCAAAACTGAGGTGATAATGTTCGGACCAAGTGTCATCAACACTCCTCCCTTAGACCTAGGCCCACTTCAACCCTTTGTGGTTCCCATGGTCTCCAATTTAGGAGTTAAAATAGATAATGCTTTTAAACTTGATAAACAAATAAATGCTGTGGTCAGATCTAGTTTTTATCATTTAAGGCTTTTATCACAAATCAAATCAGTTTTATCTTTTAAGGACCTAGAGCGAGTGATACATGCTTTTATTACAACTCGCCTTGACTATTGTAATGCCCTCTATGCCGGCATCACCCAAGCCTCCCTCTCCCGCCTTCAACTTGTTCAAAATGCTGCCGCACGTCTTTTAACAGGAACCCGGAAATATGAACACATCACTCCCATTTTAGCTGCACTCCATTGGCTCCCAGTACGTTTTAGAATCCATTTTAAGATTTTATTGTTTGTTTTTAAATCTTTAAATGGATCAGCGCCAGTTTATGTCTCCGATCTCCTAAAACCCTATGCTCCCTCTAGGTCACTGAGGTCAGCAGATCAAATGCTCCTTGTCATCCCCAAGGCAAGGTGTGTGAGAAGAGGGCACCGAGCCTTCTCAGTAATTGCTCCGAAACTGTGGAACCAGCTTCCTAGCCACGTCAGGCTGGCTCCAACACTACCTGTTTTTAAAACACATCTTAAAACTCATTTCTATTCCCTGGCTTTTAAACCGTGAATAATGTGTACTCTTGATTGTTTGATTTTATTATTATGTTTTTATTACTGTATTGTATTGTATTATGTTTTGCTTTGCCTAATTGTACAGCACTTTGGTCAACTTTGTTGTTTTAAACGTGCTCTATAAATAAAATTGGATTGGATTGGATTGGTGGTTTGACGAGACAAACGCTTGCTCCCTGGCTGTCTTCTGCCCTCCTCCCCTTCCATGGAGCAAGCTTGTCTCGTCAAACCACGCGACTCCCATTGAAAAGGCATTGCGAGTCATGCGACACACAGGAAGACACAGGAGACACCCAGGAGACAGCTGTCTCTTTTTTTTTATATATATTTTTTATCCCACGATTTTGTAACCCATTTTTCACCCCTGTGTCAATCATCTAATGTGATCCTGGGCTCTACACAACCTCCACCAACCTGGGGAGAGCAACGGACTTGAACTCATGCTTCCTTCATGCCTGAGTGTCCAAGTTGCTCCTTTACACCTGACAGGGAGGAGTTTCCCTGGTTAGACGTATAGCGCGTGGAAGGAACACGTTATTCCAACCAGTTCCTTTCCCCTCCATCAGGCGCCCCGGCTGGCCAGGGGGAGGCAGTTTAGTGACCAGGATTGTTTTTACTATCAGACAAGTCTTTTCACTCTGGAGCTATATCACCCTGTTCACTGATTGGTCTAGAAGTTGGGCCAATCCTTATTCTACCACAGGTCGTTTCGAGGAAGCAATTTGATTGGTTGAAACAGACTTCTAGCCGGTGGTTAAACCACCACACACCACCACCTAATCAAAACAAAGAATTCAGCCGCTCTGTTCTCCCAGAGCGCTAGCAAACTCGGTGGCTAGGCTAGCTAGTTTATTGGGACATTTGTGGTCGTAGTGACTACATCTGTCATTAAAAAAATATATTCTTTCAGCGATTTTCTTTGTTTTAAGGGTAACCTGTGGTAGAATTGCAATATTACACGAGAGGGTGTGGGTTAACGTGATTATTGCCACTTCAGTGATGCTTGCGGAACTCGACTCCGTCTCGTTCCTGACCGCATCCCTGTCGTGTCAATAATCACGTTAACCCACACCCTCTCGTGTAATATTGCTTAAATGAAATCACCGCGAGTATGATGGCCTCAACTCTTATCACCGTTTTAGGTGATAAGCTATCACCAAAAAACTTGAGTATGTATGAGACTTAAGAGTAAAACATTTTTTGCACACATTTCATCACCCTCTCCTCTCCACCCCAGCATTATGATTTGATAACCACATCCTCAAAACCAACTCTCTCTCAACTCTCAATCAGTCTCAATAAATTGGACAGTTTTTCCACGTGAATGTTTCAAGCGTGACTGAAATACACAGTGGCCCCTTTTCCATCGGGGTTGAACCGGTTCGGTTCTTTCTTCCCGCCAAATATTGAACCAGTTCAGAGTGTTTCCACTGAAAATGAGTTGGTTTCCGAACCATAAACGTTCGTTCCCAATGTGAACCACAGAACGGTGGTTCAGCTTTGTAATTGCACGCAACGCTTTGTGAACCAAGACGATATAAGTGGGTGTGTCAGTAGGTTGGAACTTGTCAGTGTGTTGGAACTTGGGAGGTCGCAGACACAGTGACACACGCAACAGATATTCGATGCGACCAACCATCTTTGAACAAAAATAAGTTTACAGTATTTTAATCCAGCTGAGACTTGCAGGGCGTTATAATAACTTGTAACCTTGACATCACAACGTTGTGGATACTGTTTACATCGGTTTGTGTTGTGCAACACCCTCGGGGCGTCTGCGGGCATGACGGATCCTTCTCCTTTTCAACATTTTGTGTTCAGGTATAATAGCGCCACCAAATGAACCGGCCGTCAATCTGGTGGAAATGCAGCCGGTTTGCGACCGGTTCGCAAAAAGCACCAAGGTTCGGAACGGCACTGGTTCTGAACCGAAGTTCTTTTGGTGGAAAAGGGGCCAGTGTGTCTGTTCTGTTTGAGTTGATCTGAACGAACGTACCGTTGGGCCTGGCCGGAGCCGTCCACCGTAGCTGGACGATGTCGTCTCTGTCCCCCACGCGGCTCCACCGGGGCGGGGACACGCCCCACGGTCTGTCCTCGCCGGTGGTCACCGTGCTCACGTCACTGGACACCTCACCGAAGCCGTTCCAACCCCTCACTCTGTACTCATAGGAGGTGGAGGGCTCTAGACCTGAGTCTGTATACGGGAGGGAGGGAGGGAGGGAGGGATGGAGGGTGGGAGGGAGGGAGGGATGGATGGAGGGAGGGAGGGTGGGAGGGAGGGAGGGAGGGAGGGATGGAGGGAGGGAGGGAGGGAGGGAGGGAGGGAGGGAGGGAGGGTGGGAGACAG
>NC_137862.1:56854092-56856592 GCF_963924005.1 Protomyctophum bolini | reverse complement strand
ACAACTCCAGGGTGTCTAATGAAGTATACTGTCACCTCATAGACACATACAAGCAGAAATACAAGAATTGTGGCACTCCATCTTTAAAATATATATGTCAGTGGTTCTCAAACATTTTCATGTCAAATATAAGGTAATTGTCCGCCGACCCCCATCTGAAAATATGTTGTTCCTGCAGAAGCAAAGCTTTGAGTTAAAAAAGCGCTGAAAGAATATATAGATTTGCGCCACATTTTCACGATTTTTCAAAAATAGCAGACCTACAAGCTCATAGCGTGGCACTCGGTGCCGCGCTATGAGCTTGTAAGATCTGCTATTTTTCAATAGCTAAAGTATAACATAATGCTTATAGTTAAAACACCAAAAGTGGTTCCCGCCCAGAATCAAAAGGGGTTCCCTCCCTAATATTTTATGGTTTTATAGTAGCTTGCAATCTATATTGCAAGGTGGCACACATTCTAATGCACGTGGCACTATTACCTGGGGGGGGGCATGTTCAACTTAAATATTGCTATAGTTACATGGCACACATAATCGGGGCACAAAACAGTCACATCTAAAAACTACTCTAGTGGTGCCTTTAACCCATTTTGCGCGGGAAACCCTTTTGGTGTTTCAAACATTATGTTATAAATTAGCTATTGAAAAATAGCAGATCTACGAGCTCATAGCGTGCCACCGGGTGGCGCGCTACGAGCTTGTATAGGTCTGCTATTTTTGAAAAATCGTGAAATGAAAATATTTATTTCAGAAAACTGGAGGATTTAGAAGAAAGTGGTGCAACCACTCCTACAACCAGCAATGTCCGTGCGTACCTATGTATCGTTGGTCATGAGCACGAGTATATGACTTATGAGTACCAGTAGGGGGCTCCAGAAACAGAGGGATAGTGCATGCTCTGTTGCCTGCTAATGAGAGAGAGAGAGAGAGAGAGGGGTGAGGGGGGGGGGGGAATTGCATCACTCAGTTCACACAGGTGTGATTTTTTTTAATTTCAACGTCAGGACTAAACGGGTTAATCACAAACTGGAGGAGCTGGTACTGGTCCAATGAACCCAAGAGTACACAGGTTCAATAGACACGGCTCACCTTCAAAAACCAAATTCCTAGCAGCATTAAATAGCTTGGCTCCCATGAGAACCAACCAGGGTTAAAGCCTGCTCGGAGCCATAGATGTATTTTTTTGGTCATATGCTGATTTGCTATGAAAGTCAAGAGACTAAAAAGTTTCTCCTTGTCACAAGTTTCTTCTTAGTATATTTTTTACATTTATTGAGTAATATTTGATGATGATGTTTATCATTATTATGATAAACATCAAATGTCATCATATACCATCTCTGCCGATTGGTTTCTCAGTCAAAATGACCCCTGCCCCCCTTCTTCCCACCTCCAGACAGCCCAATGTTACATTGCTCTTGGGGTTGAACTAAGGTGTCAAAGTCTCTGGAGACAGTAGCCAATAACATTGCAGGGAAAAAAACAAATTATTAAACCTTAAGTCAGCTTGCGTATAGTATAGCTGGCCTTACTTCAGCCATGCGAGTCTTAAACATCCTCTTCACAACCATAGCCACAGCACTGGTTAAAATACTGCCCTCTCCCTCTGGACGTTATGGTGTAAAGCACATCCAAGCATTCTACAGAAATCTAGGTGTATACGCAAAGATTATTTTAAACTCCCCATGGTGACAATTAACTAATGGTGTGTTTAAAAGATTGAGCGCTCTATACAACAGAAGTTATACAGAACAGGCCACTGGCCATGACAATATGTCCCCTCCAAATATATCAGAGACTCTCCATTGCTGCAATCATTGCCCACATAATGAACCTCTCCATCAACCAGGGGTGCGTACACCGCAACATTTCAAACTATCCCCTCTGTACAAAAAAAACCAAGCCAATTGGACTCTCAAAAGTTATGGAGAAAAACATAATATATGAACAGGTTGAAAAGTAACTGGCTTCAGAACATCTCATTCCACTGACACATGCCTATATACTCTATTTGAAAGACCACATCAAACATGAGGTGGACGCGGGCAAATATTGCGGCATGGTCATGCTGGACCTCCAAAAGTCATTTGACACAGTACATTTCTCTATATATTGGGGACCCTGACGAAGGCTTGTATAGCCGAAATGCGTTGGTCTATTTCAATTCACTTTGCCATGCCGTTATAATGAAGGCTTTTTTCACTTGACTGGAACAGAGTGCCTTGGACCTCTTTTTATCGCCAACGAGCACCTGTTTAAAGTTCACAATTACCACGGCAGCGCTTCTTTCCTCTATTCAACATTTCTCTATATTGATTGAAAAGCTTAACTCTATCCGCTAGCTGTTAGCATAAACCTCAGTGCCAGCATACGCGTTCACTTTAAAATATGTTTTCCTGCCTGCCTGCCCGCCCGCCCGCCCGCCCCACCCCCGCCCCCCCAACACACACACTCGCTACATACACTCGCTACACATTGGAACTAGCACACACTTTCGTCA
>NC_137862.1:56839092-56844092 GCF_963924005.1 Protomyctophum bolini | reverse complement strand
TGTAGAAATAATACAAATCTAGTAGTAACTAGTAGTAACTAAAGTGACATTATGGTTTACAAAGCAGTGGTTTGTTATCAGCTGTTCTCCATGTTCTAGCAACTACCCACAACCAGTGTTGTTTTCGTCGACTAAAACTATGACGAAAAATGTTCGTCGACTACCTTTTTCCACTGACGAAAACTAAATGTAAACTAAATGAAAACTAAGCTACGACGACTAAAACTAAGACTAAATATACTGACAATTTCGTCAACAAATAAAAACTAGACTAAAATGTTAGGAAGGGACATAGCATAGCATACCTAAACAAGCTCGTAGCGCGCCACGCTATTTTTCAATAGCTAAATTATAACATAATGTTTAAAACACCAAAGGGGGTTCCCGCCCAAAAATGGGTTTACTGCAATGATGAGCCTCACAACCAAGATCGAACTTCACCCATGTTACTTGTAATGCGATGTGACAATGAAGTTTGATTCTGATATATTTACCCGGCATTTAGAAATAAACAAAATTATGAAGAAAGACTGTAAGAGATAAAAAGAGGAAGAACAATCAGACAAGGCGACCTCATTCAGAAAAAAAAGCTATGAGTCCTAAGTAAACCTTCATAAACAAACACGTGAACAAGACAGAAGTTTGGAACGCACTTCTGGCGGCCATTTGCAGCCAATCACTGATGAGTAGGTTTTGGCAAGCAAGCACACAACCAATTATGGGCTGTGTGTGCGTGTGCGGGCGTGTGTGTGTGTGTGTGTGTGTGTGTGTGTGTGTGTGTGAGTGTGAGTGTGAGTGTGAGTGTGAGTGTGAGTGTGAGTGTGTGTGTGTGTGTGTGTGTGTGTGTGTGTGTGTGTGTGTGTGTGTGTGTGCGCGTGAAAGAAAAAAAGGGCAGGGTACAACAATCTTTTTGAGTTTTTCTTCTTTCTAATTATTTGTTCGGCCCCCAAAAATGTGTTTATTGCCATGATTTGTCAACTCGGCTGTTGGCTTTGTCCGAGGTTTAAATTCCTTTAGATGAATACGTCTATGGGAAGAACGATTGTGGAATTATTTCCTGGTGCCCTCGTCATTCTGAAAGGCTGGCGGGACCAGAGCCTTATAGACAGAGTTACGCAAACTGCGTTCACTTCGTGGGGGCTTCAGTCCAATGGCGGCTCTCCTACAAAGACCTCTATTGAGAATGAAGGCAACCAAACTGGGACAAGTCCTGGACCGGAAGTATAGGCAGAGATGCATTGGACTCAGGGCAACAGCCCGTCTTTAATGATCTTAAATCCCTTTATTTTAGATGGTTTTGTAGTAATAGTACAACATAAACATTAAAGAGACTTTAGTTGTTACTGTACAATACTTTAAAACAGTTGTCATGTTGCACACATGCTTAAAATAGCTCTTGTTTGCGCCGCCCTCGTTGAAAACAATATATTTCCAACTCCAGCTTGTCTCAGTTCAGGGCTGCATGAACAGCTCTCGAGTGCTCAGTTTCTGCTGCCTCTATATCGTAACTCTTCTATTAGATGGCTCTGCAACACTATACTGTACAGTAGATATATAGATAATAGAAACATTGTCAAAGGAGAGCCAGAGTACAGTACAGTATAGAAACATGGAAATGATGGCCGTTGAATGATAAATCCACCACCGCCGTTAATTTAAACTCTCTTTCCTACTAACTAGAAATATAAATATGCCCTGTTATTTACACTCTTAGATTACTGAGTGGCATTGGAGTGACATGACAACTATTGGGTGTTATAATTGGTGTCCTATTATTGCTTGCTGAAATAGGAACCTTTATTGCTTAAGTAGGAACCTTGCTTATACAGGTGCGTGACGCACAGTACCTGTTGTTGGTTGCACTACAGACTGAGCTGACCGGTTGTTTATTTCTAGTCTGAGCACTGCACTTTATAATAAACTATTAAACTATAAACTACAATCCTTATTTGGTGATTCTTAACGAAAAGAACACACTTTTACATTGGGAGAATTTACTGCTGTAGCTAAGCACAACTTTAGCGTAGCTACTTCTGTAGCTAAGCTAACGTTAGCTAGCGGACATATTGCCCTGGGCTGTGCGGTCTTGCCTTTAGCAACACTGATTCAACTGAACTGGCACGCACGTGTGCACACACACACACACACACACGTTGCTATGAGTCAGTATAATCAATGTAAACCTTGGTAAACACATGAACACGACAGACGTTTGGAACACACTACTGGCGGCCATTCGCTGCCCATTACTGATGAGTAGGCTAGGTTTTGGCACGCACACACACACACACACACACACACACACACACACACACACACACACACACACACACACACACACACACACACACACACACACACACACACACACACACACACACACACACACACACACACACACACACACACACACACACACACACACACACACACACGACTTCTCCTTCAAGCCATTGGCAAAAGACAGTGAGATTACGGGCTGCCTTTTGTGTGTGTGTGTGTGTGTGTGTGTGTGTGTGTGTGTGTGTGTGTGTGTGTGTGTGCATGCGTGCGTGAATCCGAGTGCGAGCACCATACACACTGCTGCAAACACACTATAAGGCTGACCAATGGAAATGTGGGCATACACACACACACACACACTAAACCACACACAGGTGCCCAGTAAAGGATATGCACACACATGCAATATAGTGTATAGGCACAAGCACGCCAAAGCGTGCTTGTGCACATGAAGCCGACACACACATGCGCGCGCACACGCACACACACAATGTAAACTCGGCCAGGCTCGGAGCGAGCAGTGAGCTTAACTAGGAGGATAATTTCCCTCCAGCTGAATGGTCGCTGTGCCCTTGGAAAACATATTTGATTATTACTTTTTCCACCCCTCCTTCCCCCCCCCCCCCCCCCCCTCTTCCTTTTCGCATCATCACAACCATTTTCATCAGGCACTCTGATGATGTCACGGCCAAGCGCTAAGATAACACCACACACACACACACACACACACACACAGCCAGGCTTTTAACGCTTAAACGGTGAAAAGGGATATTCAGATTTGTCCTTGAACGTCTGTACGACGGGGGCCTGCCGGGCAGAGATGGAGGGAGAGAGAGCATGGGGGGATTGAGAGAGAGAGAGAGAGAGAGAGAGAGAGAGAGAGACGGGAAGAGTTAAAGGCATGCACACATTTTAAGACACACACTCACTTTAAGGAGAAAAAAGTGTGAGGGAGAAACGATTAGGAGAGAGCACACTGCGAGACGAGAGAGAGAGAGAGAGAGAAAGAGAGAGAGAGAGAGAGAAAGAGAGAGAGAGAGAGAGAGAGAGAGAGAGAGAGAGAGAGAGAGAGGGAGGTGCGGTAAAGCAGTGCACACTTTAAGGAGACGTGTGAGAGGTGCTCACACTGTGAGACCAGGGAGTTAGGGAGGGTTAGAGAGCAACGAGAGGCCGCACGCACACACGCACGCACGCACTCGCACGCACACACACGCACGCACGCACGCACGCACGCACGCACGCATGCATGCATGCATGCGCTGCTGCTGCTGCTGGCTTAAACATCTGAAGTGACAGACGTCGGTGATCAAAGTTCACGCTGAGATTTATAGTTTGAAACATTGGACCTGCAATAACCTGCAAAGAGAACAGTGAATATAAGGAGCCGCTGTATCCAATGCATTTTGTTTTACGGAGCCCCATGCAGAGTGGCCTGCACTGAGAGAAATAAAGAGAATACAAATAACTGCTTATTATACGATCATGTTATAGTACAACTTGAGCTCAAGTTAAGCATTTTTTTCTCAATGGTCACATTCACTGCATGAGACGAGGACAGACAGACAGACAAGACAAGACAAGACAAGACAAGACAAGGCAGGCAGGCAGGCAGGCAGGCAGGCAGACAGACAGACAGACAGACAGTAGCCAACCCCATTCGGTCTGGTCTTTAATGTTTGGCTGTTATGCGGGCGCGCGCTTTCTTGGACCAAAAATGATCCATCAGAGACTTTAACACGGTGATTCTATTTAAACTCATTTACACTGTCTGCCAACCGCCCTGCTCACAGCATGCATTTACGTGTGTGTGTGTGTGTGTGTGTGTGTGTGTGTGTGTGTGTGTGTGTGTGTGTGTGTGTGTGTGTGTGTGTGCGTGCGCGCGCGAACGCGGCGGCAGTGTGTGCATATACTTTTGGATGCATCTGCTTGTCTAAATGTGTGTGTTCAAGTCAGTGAATATGTGCATGTGTCTGTATCATGCATATGCATGTACTTGTAAATTTGTATATATACGTATATACACAATCCTTCTGTGCGCGTCTGCATGTGTGTGTGAGCGCGTGCATGTCTGCATATGTGTGTGTGCGTGCGTGTGTGTTGCGTGCAGCCAGGGCTGCTGTCTCCCAGCATTGCGGCGTCCTGCAGTGTGTGTGTATGGTTGTTGACAGCGTGGATGGTAATGTGTGATAGATGGCTCTTCAGGGACACATAATCACATCAACAGAACCTGCTCCATCAGACCCTGCAGTATGATGGGATACCCTTCACACACCTTTCATCTGATGCACCGTGCGCGCACCGCACCGCACGGCACGGCACCGCACCGCACGGCACGGCACGCACACGCCATTCTACTCATTTACCTAGAAGGCTTGCTTTCTTTTCTTTCTTTCTATTTTTCTGTTTTTTGTTCTTCTTCTAGACCAATGTTGCTATAATTTCATATTTTGTGGGTTTTAACCAGGGGGGCAGTCAGACAGATATTTTGTGAAGGAAAGGAAATCGGGATTTCCTGAAAGTTCATATAATGGCCTGTTGTGGTGCTGTCATTGGGCCCAAAAAAACCCATAGCCCCATAGAGGTCCATGTATTTGGGCCCAACTTCACCTATAGACTGTAATACCTTAATAAACATGGTCATGAATACTTTCTGCTTCCAGTCACTAGTTTAAAGTCTCATTTCTAATGTCATAATATTCTTTTTGGAAAATGATGGT
>NC_137862.1:56826592-56831592 GCF_963924005.1 Protomyctophum bolini | reverse complement strand
GAAAACGGTTCAGATCAGCAGTCAAGAGGTTTACATCCAAAGACAAGTCATTGTATTACAGAGACGAGGTTTAATGCGAAGTCATTGTCTCTGAATATAAGCCTGTGGTGTGTAGGAAAAAAAAACCAGAGTACCTACAGAGAGATAGATGGAGAAAGAGAGACAGTCACAGCAGAAGAGCAGCAGAGAAACCATGTTGGACTGAGAGTGTTATTTTAAACACAGTTCACATATTCAAAACAATAGATCACTTTAATCTTCATCATCTTGAACCATTTTGAGCATTCATGTGCGTGTGTGCGTCTGTCTGTGTGTCTGTACACTTATGTATGCAGCTTTAGTAACATTGTGTCCGTGGAAGAATTTAGTTGTGTGCTTGTGCAGTTTGCGTGCGTGCGTGCGTGTGTGTGTGTGTGTGTGTGTGTGTGTGTGTGTGTGTGCGTGCGTTGAACGGATTGGGCCCGGGCTGGCCTATAGCAGTCCAAGCACCTACTGTACCGGTGTAATCCATGTCGTATGGGTTCCTCTATTCCATGCATTAAGTGTAGGTATTTTTCTGTACTCAACTGTACAGCAGAGCACAGAGTCAACCGTGCATATTGATCTGTAATGTTCCGAGGCCAAGTGCAGTTCATAAATTCATAGATTTCCCCCATGCACAGGGATCCCCGCCAAAGACCATCCGATTCCAATAATACGTCGTCGCCATGAAATCATAATATGCGAGAGACGAGGAGTCACTTTTTGCGTCGCGTCGTTCTGAACAAAACAAACAAAAAAAAGTGGACGGATTGACGAGTGAGAGCATGCTTGCGGATCAAATTATATTTCTATGTGTACAGTACACAGCACGTGGGCAGGACTCTGATCAGACGTCATCCTGTTACTGCAACTTCCAAATGATTATTTGAACATTGGTGTTCAACAGTGGCGTGGTAGTCTTTTAACCCATTTTGTGCGGGAACCCCTTTTGGTGTTAGCGTCATGTTACGCTTTAGCTATTGAAAAATATCAGATCTACAAGCTCATAGCGCGCCACCGAGTGGCGCGCTACGAGCTTGTAGATCTGATATTTTTGAAAAAATCGAAGAGCGACTGACGTAGAAGACATTTTTAGAATCTGATCTCAGGTCGGATATGGAAAACTGTCAGGATGCAGAAGACATTTTTTAGAATCTGATCTCAGGTCAGAATGGGTTAACTATATATACCTGAGTATCAGACGGGAAGCAGGACGTCCCACACACCCCATGGCCGACTGGACACTCCAGGTAGGAGCAGGTGGGCCCTCCTCCCTGCTCTCCTCCTCCTCCCTGTTCTCCTCCTGCTACAGCCAGGCTCCTGGCCCTGGCTGGGACGTCCCGACCAGGACCACCACATGACCTGAGGCTGCGTCGCAGGACCTCGTACCCCAGCATGATCCCACCGGGACGTCCTGGACTGGACCAGTTCAGGCTCACCGCACTGAAAGACAGGCATGCATGCAGGCAGGCAGGCATGCAGCAGAGAAGAGGCTATAGAATGAATGGTTGGTGCACTGCAAGGCTCATCGGACGAGTTCTGTGAAATGTGCATATATATACTGCATATTGTGGTAAAGAGGCTTAATTGTTTTTCTGTTTTAGTTTTTTTTTAAAGAACGGCAAAAAAGACACAGGAAGAAACTGAACGATACAAGACAAACACAAGACAAACACACACTAAAACAAAAGACAAAAAACTTGACCATAAAAAAAGGAAACAAAGGGCTGCATTTTTTATATATTACAGATTAACGCAATCAGCCCCGGGATTCCTTCAAAATAGAAGCTCTGGGGTTGCCGGGAAGACATGGCCGCTTTTACTCTGTAAAGTCCCCCCCCTGTCCCCCCCCACCCCTTTCTGTTCCGGAAAAAAACAGATATATTTTTGCTTGCTTACCTCGCTAATAATGTGATAAAAGTCACTGATGGTCCCTCACGTTCATATTTTTGAACGAGAGGCAGGTGAGAGAACTCATACATGAAGAGCATAGTATGTCCATCATATCAAAACCACGGAGAGCGCCCTAGGTTAGGAGAGACGAGGCATTCTTTCTGCAGCGGTAAACAGGGAAGTGACCGGACCGCACATGAAAAACGGAAAACGAAGCGTATGGTGGCCTTGGAGACCAACTCAAAAATTTAAAAAAGGATAAAAAGTTCAGAATATTCTTCTCTCGTTTGATATCATTGAAGATGCGCTAGGACGTGTTAACACACGTCATTGCAACCCGTCGGGTGGATTTGCTTGTGTGTGGACAACACGTCGCATGGACGGAACCCGTTAACACAATCTATAAATACAATATTTGAGTGTAGGATTTGTGTGTGTTGTGTTTGTGTTTCCGTGCGTGCGTGCATGTGTGTGTCCTGGGAAAACGGTTCAGATCAGCAGTCAAGAGGTTTACATCCAAAGACAAGTCATTGTATTACAGAGACGAGGTTTAATGCGAAGGCATTGTCTCTGAATATAAGCCTGTGGTGTGTAGGAAAAAAAACCCAGAGTACCTACAGAGAGAGAGATGGAGAAAGAGAGACAGTCACAGCAGAAGAGCAGCAGAGAAACCATGTTGGACTGAGAGTGTTATTTTAGTTCACATATTCAAAACAATAGATCACTTTAATCTTCATCATCTTGAACCATTTTGAGCATTCATGTGCGTGTGTGCGTCTGTCTGTGTGTCTGTACACTTGTGTATGCAGCTTTAGTAACATTGTGTCCGTGGAAGAATTTAGTTGTGTGCTTGTGCAGTTTGCGTGCGTGCGTGCGTGCGTGCGTGCGTGCGTGCGTGCGTGCGTGCGTGCGTGCGTGCGTGCGTGCGTGCGTGCGTGTGTGTGTGTGTGTGTGTGTGTGTGTGTGTGTGTGTGTGTGTGTGTGTGTGTGTGTGTGCGTGCGTTGAACGGATTGGGCCCGGGCTGGCCTATAGCAGTCCAAGCACCTACTGTACCGGTGTAATCCATGTCGTATGGGTTCCTCTATTCCATGCATTAAGTGTAGGTATTTTTCTGTACTCAACTGTACAGCAGAGCACAGAGTCAACCGTGCATATTGATCTGTAATGTTCCTCATGGAGGAAGAGATTCCACTTTTCCCACTTTTTGTAAAACTTATCCTCTAGTCCGAGTATGAATGTTAAGTTTTTTCCATGACATAATACTCTGTTTCCCCAGAAATGTCCATCCAATTGTCTTTGGTTAAACAGACTTGTTTTTTTAAACCTGCTATAAACTGCATTGTAAATATGCACTCACATTCTTACTATATAGTAAATGCACATTATATTTTACTACGTATTATGTCTATTGTATACGTACTGCATACTGGACAGTGTAGATTAAGTTGATAACAATCAAAAAAAAAAAAATAGTTACAGGTTACGGACACAGATACATGTCGGGGTGCAGAAATGAGTGTGTGCGCGTGTGTGTGTGTGCGTGCGTGTGTGCATGTGCATGTGCATCAATGAGAGTCCATTACCTGGAGCTAAGCACAAGTGTGTGTGGGAGGGCAAGGTCAGCTGGTAAGTCCTCCTCTGTTGTCAACTGAGTGGCACTGCTCTTCACACACATGTACACGGTGCACACCTCCACCTGACACACACACACACACACACACGTAACATATCACATAAACTCTTAAACCACGGGTATGGTGTCAGTCTCTGTGTGTGTGTGTGTGTGTGTGTGTGTGTAGTGTAGTGTACCTGTACACCATAGACGGTGAAGGGCAGCAGTCCTCCCAACAGGTAGGACCCCGAGGCGTTGTCGGTGCTGCCGCGGAGTCCGCCGTCCAGGTACACGCCGTAGGACGTGATGGCTCCGTTGGGCCGTCGGGGAGGAGACCACAGGACCCTCACCGTGGTGCTGTTCACTACCACCACCTCTGGGACCGACACGCCCTGAGGCTCTGGGGGCACGCACACACACACACACACACACACACACACACACACACACAGGTAATGCTGATCAGTACACTTTGCATATAAGTATGTGGGTGCTGTTGTGTTTGCGATGCAGTGAGCACTTACTATGAGACCTAGCAGATCATGTCTGTCTGTCTGTGTGTCCCCCCTTTGTGCCCATATATGGAGCTGAGTGATTTGTTTGTGATTGATGCGACACACTCCATATTTGGACGTATAGCTGCTTTGGGGACTCCTTATATGGTTATGGCTAAGTTAAAAACTTAACTTAAAAATAACTTAACTTAAAAAAGTAATAACTTAAAAATAAATCTTAAAAAAACCCAAATATGTACGAGCTGCGTTCGCTTCCCGCGTTTGCACGTCTTACTGGTAGTATAACTAGTAACTGTCGCATTTACTATGGAATCGTCAGTGTGTTGGTCGGTCGGTTGGTTGGTCACCCCCAGGCAAGCACCCCATATATGGTGCCCATGCAGGTCTCGTGACATCATGTGACAATCACCAGGGGATGGAGATGTGGAGTCTCACTGCCGTCGCAGTTAAGCCCATGGAGATATCCCTGATGTCATCAATATTGGCCAGCAACTCTATACATCCGACCTCAAACCCGTATAGATCTCCATATATGGATATACTGTATATGCATGTCAGAACCTGTTCTGATGTTCCACAAGTTGATCCTTCCCCATCCATCCTTTGTCTTCGATGTCTCCCTTTTGACTTATGCCATTTGTGTCCATTCAAATGTCAAACTCTAGACGGGCCTGCTGCAACGTTATTAGTCTCAACTGAACAGGCCTGAAAATTAAGGCCCGGCCCATATAAGACAATGTCCCCGCTACCACCCTTAGATCTCCATATACCGTCTGGAGCTGCATGACCTGTTCTGACATTCCATATGTTGATCTGACCTCATCAAACCCTGTACACTCAAGACATGCTCCTTATATGGCCAGTACAGAATTAATCCTCGCTGAGAATAATGTTTTCTCTGTTTCTGTGTCATAGGTAATTCCGCTACCCCCCCGCCCCCTCCGGTAAATCCTCCATA
>NC_137862.1:56816592-56824092 GCF_963924005.1 Protomyctophum bolini | reverse complement strand
CGTGTTTTCTTTTATGAATATTGGTGCTGTTCACACAGCAGAAGCTTTTGAGTGTGTATATAGTCAAAAAAATATTTTTAAGCTGTTTATTTTTAATAGAAAGAAACATGAACAAGTAAAACCTCATTTTGGTCGCCGTGCCCGGCATCGAGTTGGTCGGATAGTGGCAATTCTGACCATTTATGGTCATGCGCATTATACTGTATATGGGCCGATCATCTACCATCATAGACCGAATTGATTGCATCTAGGGCCTAAATGGAAACAAGCCCGCAAATACATTTTTTTTGGTGCTATCCCTTTTGACCTGAGTGTTCTATTCTATGTGACTATTCAATCAATCAATCAACCTCAAACGTGGCAACATTGCCATATTATCATTTCACCCTGGACTGACCTGTATGTTGTGAAACTCTCAAACAGTCATAGACACAATCACACAGACACACTGTAGTGCAATACAGGCCCACAGTCACACACACAGACACGCTGTAGTGCAATACAGGCCCACAGTCACACACAGACACACTGTAGTGCAATACAGGCCCACAGTCACACACACAGACACGCTGTAGTGCAATACAGGCCCACAGTCACACACAGACACACTGTAGTGCAATACAGGCCCACAGTCACACACACAGACACGCTGTAGTGCAATACAGGCCCACAGTCACACAGACACGCTGTAGTGCAATACAGGCCCACAGTCACACAGACACACTGTAGTGCAATACAGGCCCACAGTCACACACAGACACACTGTAGTGCAAAACAGGCCCACAGTCACACACACAGACACGCACCTCCATCGTTGGTGGTGACAGCGAGCGTAGAGTTGGTGGTGTTGTGCGCTCCGTTGGACACCCACAGCGACACGTGGTACGTAGAGCTGGGCCAAAGGTCACCGATCACCGCAGACACAACCCCGGGGGGAAAGGTCAGAGTTCGTGTGACGACGTGGTGGTCCGAGTCTAAGAATAGGAAGTAGCGCTCCACGTCACCCTGCAGGTCCTGAAGACCTGAGAAAGAAGTGAGAATACTCTTTTTTAAAAGTACAGAAAGATGTAGATGAAAATGACTGACAATCTGTGCTCAAGTCTGTGCATGTACAACACAGTATGTTTGGAGTGGGTATAAGTATATTTTACAATGACGGACGTTCTTATTTAGAACGACTCGTTTGAGATCGTAATGAAGTGGCATGAAACCTACAGTATAGTCAATCAACAACAGGGTTGAATAAATACAGTGCTAAGAAAATAAAAGCAACAAAGCAACTATAGGATAGCAGGTAGACGTCAAACCTAGCATCAGTCTAAATAACAGCACATGTACCTAGCATCAGTCTAAATAACAGCACACATACCTAGCATCAGTCTAAAAAACAGCACATGTACCTAGCATCAGTCTAATTAACAGCACATCAGTCTAAATAACAGCACATGTACCTAGCATCAGTCTAAATAACAGCACATGTACCTAGCATCAGTCTAAATAACAGCACATGTACCTAGCATCAGTCTAAATAACAGCACATGTACCTAGCATCAGTCTAAATAACAGCACATGTACCTAGCATCAGTCTAAATAACAGCACATGTACCTAGCATCAGTCTAAATAACAGCACATGTACCTAGCATCAGTCTAAATAACAGCACATGTACTTTGCATCAGTCTAAATAACAACACATGTACCTAGCATCAGTCTAAATAACATTGCATGTACCTACAGTAGCATCAGTCTAAATAGCAGCACATGTACCTAGCATCAGTCTAAATAACACCACATGTACCTATCATCAGTCTAAATAACAGCACATGTACCTAGCATCAGTCTAAATAACAGCACATGTACCTAGCATCAGTCTAAATAACAGCACATGTACTTTGCATCAGTCTAAATAACAACACATGTACCTAGCATCAGTCTAAATAACATCACATGTACCTACAGTAGCATCAGTCTAAATAACAGCACATGTACCTCAGTCTAAATAACAGCACATGTGCCTATAGCATCAGTCTAAATAACAGCACATGTACCTAGCATCAGTCTAAATAACAGCACATGTACCTAGCATCAGTCTAAATAACAGCACATGTACTTAGCATCAGTCTAAATAACAGCACATGTATCTAGCATCAGTCTAAATAACAGCACATGTACCTATAGCATCAATCTAAACCAGTAAGACGCGCAAACGTGGGAAGCGAACGCAGCTCGTACATATTTGGGTTTTGGACGTATAGCTGCTTTGGGGACTCCTTATATGGTTATGGCTGAGTCATGGTGACGTAACAGCGGGACAGCTGAGTGATTTGTTTGTGATTGATGCAACACACTCCATATTTGGACGTAGCTCCATATATGGGCACAAAGGGGGGGGACACGCACGCACAGACATGATCTGCTAGGTCTCATAGTAAGTGCTCACTGCATTCGCAATAACAGCACATGTACCTAGCATCAGTTTAATAACAGCAAATGTACTTAGCATCAGTCTAAATAACAGCACATGTAATTTGCATCAGTCTAAATAACAGCACATGTAGTACTTAGCATCAGTCTAAATAACAGCACATGTACCTAGCATCAGTCTAAATAACAGCACATGTACCTAGCATCAGTCTAAATAACAGCACATGTACCTAGCATCAGTCTAAATAACAGCACATGTACCTAGCATCAGTCTAAATAACAGCACATGTACCTAGCATCAGTCTAAATAACATCACATGTACCTAGCATCAGTCTAAATAACAGCACATGTACCTAGCATCAGTCTAAATAACAGCACATGTACCTAGCATCAGTCTAAATAACAGCACATGTACTTAGCATCAGTCTAAATAACAGCACATGTAGTACTTAGCATCAGTCTAAATAACAGCACATGTAGTACTTATCATCAGTCTAAATAACAGCACATGTACCTAGCATCAGTCTAAATAACAGCACATGTACTTAGCATCAGTCTAAATAACAGCACATGTACTTTGCATCAGTCTAAATAACAGCACATGTAGTACTTAGCATCAGTCTAAATAACAGCACATGTACTTTGCATCAGTCTAAATAACAGCACATGTAGTACTTAGCATCAGTCTAAATAACAGCACATGTACCTAGCATCAGTCTAAATAACAGCACATGTACCTAGCATCAGTCTAAATAACAGCACATGTACTTTGCATCAGTCTAAATAACAGCACATGTAGTACTTAGCATCAGTCTAAATAACAGCACATGTACTTTGCATCAGTCTAAATAACAGCACATGTAGTACTTAGCATCAGTCTAAATAACAGCACATGTACCTAGCATCAGTCTAAATAACAGCACATGTGCTTTGCATCAGTCTAAATAACAGCACATGTACCTAGCATCAGTCTAAATAACAGCACATGTACCTAGCATCAGTCTAAATAACAGCACATGTGCTTTGCATCAGTCTAAATAACAGCACATGTACCTAGCATCAGTCTAAATAACAGCACATGTGCTTTGCATCAGTCTAAATAACAGCACATGTACCTAGCATCAGTCTAAATAACAGCACATGTACCTAGCATCAGTCTAAATAACAGCACATGTGCTTTGCATCTGCGGACAAGTAAACATACGATAAAGAGCAGTACTGGTTTCCAAAGGTTTTCGCTCCAGACGCAAGAGTCTCCCCGGGACCCATAGTAGTGAAAATAGCCGATCTTTTGTGTCGCAATGTTTACTATTTTGCTCTATATCTTATTTTTAAAATGTTTATTTTCTGATATTATGTAAAAAAAAAAAAAAAAAAGTAAAACAGATGTAAACACAGGCCCTGGCCGACTGTTTAGGAAAACACTATAGTGTATAGAGGGTATGCGTGTGACATCATCATCATATGCGGGAACGCCTACTGAGTGGCAATAAAACTACGTTCTGGCCTCGACAGCTCATACATCCAAACAGAAAGGTCCTATTTGATTCTATTAAATTACTTTATAACAACATTAAATTCACTTCGCCACTCGATTCTCGATCTGCCATTCACTGTATGCATGTGCACACCCTCTATAAAATGGTAAATGTTGCATTTATATAGCGATCTTTATCCAAGGTGCTTTACATAGATTGTGCATTACATTCACACACACATTGACACACCGACGGCGGCGGAAACCATGCAAGGCACCAACCTGCACATCAGGAACAATTAGGGGTTCAGCGTCTTGCTCAAGGACACTTCGACACTATAACTCTGGGGGAGCCCATCAGGGTTCGAACTGGCAACCTTGCGGTTCCCATCCAGCCACTCTACACCTGAGCCACCGCCGCCCTTACAACTACATTACAGTACATAAGTACAGTTAAAGAGAGGCGTGTCCGTACCGGGTTGAGTCCAGTTGACCTGCACGGCGGTGTGGTTCACTGGGAGGACAGACAGAGACGGGGGACGGAGGGGGACTCCGGCCATGGTCGCCATGGTAACAATGTCTCCAGCAGAGTGGCCCACATCGTTATGGACCAGCAGCTGGTACTGGTACCAGGTGAACCTATAGGAAGGAGACAAAGTCATCGTTGAGTTATTTGTTTTTTCAAATCCATGTAGCAGGTTCTGCTGAAAGCTAATCGATCTGTAAGTCCCTGCACTGGACAGGTTGGTAGAATCAATACAAAACAATATGCCTAGTAAGTATGTATACTTATACGTCCTAAGTATATTGTAAAGCAGTAGCTTATTTTCAAACGTTTTATTTTCATTTCCTTCATATACTTTTGAGTGTGTACAAATGGAACCACACAGACCTGTAATGCATCACCATAGTTGCAAGGTCAAAACAACTTCCATTGTGGTCATCTCTCTAAAATAAGCAAGTATACGAGATGTGCAATGTTGATTTCTCTCAACCATTGACGAAACAATGGTTGTAGTAAAGCATTTGCTGTTAATGCAGCAAGATAATTAAGTGTACATTAAATAATAACCTGGATTATCCATTATTCACATTCGCCGATACCCCCCCCCCCCCCCCCGACAGTCGGTCATAGTACAGTTCAGTTTATATAATGACCGATAGCAAAATAAATCACAGGTCAACAAACAAAACAAAGTTTTGAAGTCCTCATGTATGGAAACCGTTCCTGTCTGGGTTCTTCTAGAGGAAACAGACACAATGGAGACCAACTATAAAGGGGGAGGAGAGAGAGAGAGAGAGAGAGAGAGAGAGAGAGAGAGAGAAGAGAGAGAGAGAGAGAGAGAGAGAGAAATCTGCTTTCCGCCGAGTGCCAGAGTGAGATTAGGGGGCTGCGCGTGAAAAAACAATTTAATTCCTCGTGATATTTGTTTAATGTATCTTTGAGCTTTATTAACAAGATGGCCGCCGTTTGCTCTACAGCTCATTTCACTAATCTCACCTGCTTAGGCCTTTATCTTGGTGGAACAATTTGGTGCCGGAGTAAACACGGACCCAGCGATGAAGATCTTCAGAGTGGGGGGGGCCGGGAGGAGGAGGAGGAGGAGGAGGGGGGCCCGTACGGGGCGGGGCTGCGGTTGCCGTGGGGATGGTGGCCAGGGGCTCCTGGCTTTTACGTCTGAGCAGCTCATATCTGACAGGAAATGAAACAACTAGTTAAACACATACGCACACACACACACACACACACGCACACATCATCACTCCCTTCCTCCTCATCCACCCTGCTCTATAGTCTCTGTCTCCTGCTCCGTACGTACGTATACCCTCCCCTCTCTTCAGTTTGGGTTTGTTTTTCTGCAGGGTTAGTGTTTTTCTCTCTCCCCACAGTGATGCTAATTTCTGCTGTAATCAGAGGAGAAAGGCTTAATGCTGCCTTTTCACCATCAGCCCACTTAGACAAACACGGAGCTGATCTGAGCACAGCAGAGGGACTCATGCATTTTAATCTCCCTGCCATGAAAAACAGACCTTTTTATTCAAGGCCTCTAATCGGCGGGCAGAATAGAGCGGGACAGAGCGGAATGGAACGGAGCGGTATACACACACACACACACACACACACACACCAACGACCCAGGCCTCAGTTCAGAGCAAATATTTACACGTTGTCATACGACCGCGTCGCTGTATAGTCTAAAATAGCCTATTATTGGCACACGAAAGCGTTGAACGACGTGGCATAAATTAAGCATTGGGAATGTCGCTCACTCATATGATACACAGTCTGTATCTGGCAAAAAAATATATATATATAAATGCGGCGGTGGCAACGCTAGTGTTTTCTCTCCGTCAGTGCTTCATATCCATCCATCCATCTTCAACCGCTTATCCGTAGTCGGGTCGCGGGGGCAACATCTCCACCAGAGAGCTCCAGACTTTCCTCTCCAGAGCAACGTTAGTAACTTCCTCCCGGGGGGATCCCGAGACGTTCCAAGGCCAGTGAGTCGATGTGTTTCCTCCAACTGCGCCTTGGTCTGCCCCGGGGGTCTCCTCCCCAGTGGGACGTATATCTCGAGGACCTCCCTATAGGGAGACGCCCGAGAGGCATCCTAACCAGATTCATATCCATATGAGTCAAACCGCGGCGCTCATTTGTTTATTTTAAGAACCCAGTCTTATATGACGATGATGTTAGTGGCGAGTGGCGTTCTACAAGCTTGTAGGTCTGCTATTTTTGAAAAATCGTGAAAATATTTATTTCAAGAAAACTGGAGTTAGAAGATAATTTTTTTTAATTTTGAGGTCAGGCCTAAATTTGGATCACCTGACGTTGGGTCCGTTGGGCCGCCGCGGGGACTGCCAGGACACGGCCAGCAGGGACTCGCTGACCGCCACCACGGCCAGGGGCTCCAGGCCCCGTGGCACTGTGGGCAACGTAGTCACCACGGTGGGCAGGCTCTCGGTGCACCCTCCGGCCTGCCCCCCGCCGCGGGTGCAGGCCAGCACGGTGACGCTGTAGGCGGTGTAGGGGACCAGGTCCGTCACGTTGATGCCCAGGTCCGAGGCGTTGGCGCCCAGGGACACGCGGGGCTCCGGGAGGCGGACCTCGTAACCTTGGATCTCCCCGTTGGCTATCATGGGAGGAGACCATGTGACCTGTATGTGCAACACATTAAGGTCAAGGTCAAGTTTAGTATAGCACAAGAAAAACCCTCTAAAAACACAGTAAACTAAACAAGGACAGACATGGTTACAACTAAGATAGTTGTATAGGTAATACCAGTTTAAGTACAGGTGCAATTACGACCATACACACACGCACCCGTCACATGCGCACACGCACACACGCACACACACACACACACACACACACACACACACACACACACACACACACAGAGAGAGAGAGGAGAGAGAGAGTTCATACCTAGAGTGATGGCGAACTTGAAACAGATGACTAAAGGAGCAGTTCACTCATTCTGCTCTCAGCTCGACATCCTGCCATCCTCTCTACACTGCCAGCTCATTGGCTGGAAGGACATTCTGAATGAAGGCTTTGATGGATGAGCTCCAGGAAGCCATGATGACGTGCATGT
>NC_137862.1:56801592-56811592 GCF_963924005.1 Protomyctophum bolini | reverse complement strand
ATCAGATTTCAAATCGATTCGTTTGACTGTTGCACGCCTAGTTGGCATTGCATGATAATCATCCAGAGTTTGATTACAATCAGCAAGACACCCGTTATTGGACAAAAAACATGGATACAGTGGTCGTCTATTGGGACTACTGCATACTAAAGGCTCACACAGTCTTCCAGCTCATTCTATCAGAGCATTTTACAGTAAACAGATGCAAAGGAGCACAAATGAATTCAAAGTAAATGTAAGAGAACAAAGGACAGATGGAGGGAGGTTAAGTGAGTGAGGGAGTAATATGCAATGCAAACTAGATCCGAGGAGAAGAAGCAACGGTAAATTCTGTCTCCACTGTCAAGGTCAGCTGTAACCAGGAAGCGGCGGGGCTGTCTGTCCAATTAGCAACAACCAGGAAGGAACCGCTTCCATCTCTGACCTCTGACCCTTAAAGCTGTGTCGCCGTAGAGATGACAGGGGTGTGTCTGAAATGATGACGGGCATTAGCATTTTCCTGCAGTTAGCATTAGCGCAGAGGTTGTGTGAGTGTGTGTGTGTATGGTAGACGGAGATAGATTTAAAGCGTGTGTGTGTGTGTGTGTGTGTGTGTGTGTGTGTGTGTGTGTGTGTGTGTGTGTGTGTGTGTGACTGTGTGTGTGTGTGTGTGTGTGTGTGTGTGTGTGTGTGTGTGTGTGTGTGTGTGTGTGTGTGTGCGTGCGCACGCGCCTGCATGTGTTATTGTTTCTGTCTGTATGCGCTTGTTGGATTCATTTGGAAGGCTTGATGTAGGATTATCCAATGTCGGCACTAAACTCTGGCCCCTCCTTCAAAATGGCGGACAGGAAGAGGATCACCTCAGACAGGGGTCACGGGCCCGCCCATTTCCTGAAGGGGACCTTGAGTTAAGTGCGTTTCCTTCTCATTAAATCCAAACAGGCAGAGAGACAGAAATCAGCCTGACTTTGCTTCGTCTCTTCTCTTCTTAACTCACAAAGACAACAGACCACACTCTAAAAATACAGAGGGTTAATTCAACTCTGTAAGTGTACAAATGTCACCTAACGGGGTGCATTTTAAGCACATGGACCTGAGCGTTTCTATTCTAGGGCAAATATCCGGCAAAACAAGTATTGCGAAGCGATATTATTATGTATTATTAAATTAGATTGATTAAAATAATTAAATTAAATTAAATATCCGGCAAAACAAGTATTGCGAAGCAATATTATTATGTATTATTAAATTAGATTAATTAAAAATAATTCAATTAAATTAAATATCCGGCAAAACAAGTATTGCGAAGCAATATTGTTAAGTATTACTAAGTATTAAGTATTATTAAGTAGGCTATTGCGAAGAACTGCGTTTTCCGGTGAAGATATTTTTGGTGTTGAGGGAAAACATGAGTAGACCCAGTGTAGAGCCCTGAGTGACTACATTTTAAGCGGTTAAATGCTTTTAATATTTATCAGCTAAGAAATGCCACCACCCATACAGTATATATGGAAGCCAGTTAAGTTTTCCTCTTATGCCAGAAATGTCTCCCTGTATCTTTGATCAAAAGTATATTCTTCTCTGATGATGGATACGCTGGCTCTTAAAGGTAGAGTAAGTGATTTCACTCAAAAAACCTTAGGTTTCGTTTTTGGCTGTGGGACCTAAGCCTTCGTCCAATCAGGATAGAAAGTCAAAAATGAAACCTAAGGTTTTTTGACCCCCAGGGGTTAACTGGGGACAGGGAGGAACTCCTTATATGGTCAGCACACTATTAGTAGAGAGGATTATCACAACAAAACAAAAAAATAAGTGATATTTGAAATAAGTGAAATCACTTACTCTACCTTTAAGCTGGCTGTATACCCACTAAGACGATATAGGAGTTTGACCGTTTCACTGCCAGGAATACATACAGTCACCCCCGGGAATAGGACACAGTTCACCACTATAGGCCTACTGTAGCTACACGTAATACATTGGAATTGGATTTTAACTCTATGGTCACATGCTGTGCAGGCAAAGCTCTGAATGAATTAATGGATGAATGGATGAATGGATGACTGACTGACTGACTGACTGACTGACTGAAACCCACACGCAATCATGACATAACCAACCAATAGCAGAGAGGGGGGTGTCAGGGAACAATAAAGATGATAGACAAAGTTCTACCGGACACAAAGTAAATAAAAAAAATTGTCAGATTGCACATTTTTGTGTTTGTAATTCATCGTGCGACAAAGTGTATACGGCTTAAGAAGATACGTAATCCTGAACTCAAAAGAAGTCACAACCCACCCAGCCCTCGTACCTGGATAGAATCTGGTCCCAGTACAGTCACCCTGGGGGGGCTCAGGCCAGCGGGCCGGGAGGGTTTGGTGGTCACACTGACCCAGGGTCCTGTGGGAAGCATTTAAAAACACATGGACGTATGAGTGACATCAATAAAGTCACACCTTGAGTTCACTGAATTAACCACATGAACCCTATAGAGCGTCGCAGTCCCGCCCCCTCGAGAGACCCGGAAAATAAACCGCCGTTCATTTTCCTCATAGGCATTTCTTTATTTAAAGACGGTTACGCCGCGGACAAAGCCAACTCGGATCGTGACAAGTCATGACAATGAACACAATATTTTGGGCCGATCAAATCATTAGAAAGAAGAAAATAAAGTCAGGAGACAACACTATTTGTTTTGTTTTTCTTCTTATACATTATTTGATCGGCCCAAAATATTGTGTTCATTGTCATGATTTGTCACGATCCGAGTTGGCTTTGTCCGCGGCGTAACCGTCTTTAAATAAATACTTTAAGAAAAGCCTATGGGGAAAATGCATTGGGATTTATTTCCTGGGCCACTCGTTGTTCTGAAAGGGGGAGGGACTGCGACGCTCTATAGCGTCCCTATGCCATAATGGCGAATTTGGACTAACCATAGACCCCTTGTATTGCATGGGGGACCACCGGTCAATGAAGTCTATGGGGGTTAATTTAAAGGTCAGGCCCTATACCTGCAGTGCTGCCGGCCTGCGTGGAGGCCAGCAGTCGGTACTGGTACGTGCTCCAGGGACTCAGGGCCGAGGACGAGTCCAGGAAGGAGAGAGGCGGAGGGGACGGAGAGAGACGGCCCACCGTGAACACCTCCGCCGTACCGGGCATCCTCCGCTCTATCGACCACCTGCAACCACACCGGGGAAACCAGGAAACAATCATAAAAGTATGCATAATATGTGACCGGGGACAGTGGTTTAATAAACAAGGGGGCCATGGTCATTTTTCAGTTCGTTACATATTATGAAACTGCACACTGTAACCTTTCATATGATGTATTGCTCATTGAAATTGGGGGGGGGGGGAAATGAAGAAGATATGACCATTTGAAACTTGTTGAACTGGAAACCCCAAAGTACAGAATTTGCCCTTCTAAGATTTCAGCAGTGATCTGTGACTTTAGGGGGCGCTGTTTTCCCTTCATTCCTCCATTAGTCAACCAGCAGTGTTGCCATGTCCGCTTATTATAATTAGTTAACTCTAGTCAGACCCAGTGCAGAGACTCTTAAGTCGATTTATTTATGTATTATTTATATTTATTCTTATCTGCCTACTCTTACCTGTAGTCCTGTAGCCTACCTATCCTGTGTTTCAGACTTACTACTGTTGCTGCTACGACACGTCAGTCAGTCAATCAATCAATCAATCAATCAATCAATCAATCAATCAATCAATCAGGATCCATAAAGGTGTATCTTATCGCCAGTGGTCTGTTGAGTGGACCGTGCTCATATTCTATTGTGTTACTCTATGATGGTCATTGAACACTGTTTAAAATCTTTCATGCTGAACGGTAGGCTACTCAAACTGAAATTGTAGTCATGGTTGCGATGTTATATTTATTAATCACTTGTTTTATATTTAGCTGTATTTTTTTTTTTTTTAACCGTTTTGTCTTGTAAAATAATATGATGTAACTGTAATGTATTTTATGTGTGGACCCCAGGAAGAGTAGCTGCTATACTAAGGTAGCATAGCTAATGGGGATCCAAATAAACAAATAAACAAGTACAAATATTCTATCATCGCCACTGACCCGTCCAGAGGCCCGTTGCTCCTCTCCGGCGCTCCCCAGGACAACAGCACCGACGTGGGCGTGTCAGAGTAGAGGTGGGGGGGCGGGACGCCGTCGGGAGGCGCCGGAGGCGTTCTGAAGGCGCGGCGGGACTCGGACATGTTGGAGCAGCCCGCTCTGGTGCAGGCCTCCACCTGCAGGTCGGGACGGAGTAGTAGTCATGCTTCTAGAATCAAGGCTTAAAAACGTAAGTAATAAACCACGAGAGGTCTCAGGTTACCGGGTATTTAAGACTGGCTGGGGGGGTAGAAGACCCTCCGCTCCATGTCGGGTCGGCCTACGCCCTCAGCCATTGTAAAATACCCGGTAAGCTGGGGCCTCGAGTGGCTTATTGCTTTTCTAAAACGGTTATACAAACATATAGCAATATTAACCTAATAAAACTATTAAATTCACAAAAGTAGCTACGCTTTGCGCCACCAGAGCGAGCCACATCACTTCCTTGTTTTGCTCGGCAAGTAGACTATATGCGACGGGAGAATATAGCGCTTGATGTCTTTACGGGGCTGCCTGGAGCCACACATTCACAGTCGTATGAGCCGGGCGGTGCTTATACACGCCCGCACGGCATGTGTTTGTAAAGCAATCAAGCGCTCCCCTTCCCCAGTACAGCTACAGAGATGTGGGATCACCTGCGAATGATATAAAAAGTGATTGAAGGAGTGGGTTATCGGTGGAATTTACACCGGTCACGTGGCGGTAACCAGCCAATCAGAATCAAGTATTGGGACTACCCGTTTTAGAAATATATTTTTTATCAGCTTGCAGAACTGATCCAATGATCAGACTTTCTAGTCTAGTCACGTATAGTCTAGTATAGCGATGTAGTGGCGATATTTTCATGATCGGCTTGACCTCTAAGCCAATGGAAGACCCCATACGGCCAAAACGGGCACTATAAGCCCCACGGCCAAAGGGACATTAAGCCCCACGGCCAATGGGACACTGAGCCCGCTCTCCTCTCCCCACCGCACCATATAGAGACTGCAAACGCGACTACAGAAACCCCCCACTAAGGTATGAGGATGGAATGCAAGCCGATATATAATGACTTTCTTGTTTTTCTCTAATCCGTTAATATTTTAATGTTTCTGGCCGTAGTGTATGGTACCTGTAGCGTGTAGGTCTGGAAGGGCAGCAGGTGGAGGAAGGTGTAGCTGGTGGTGTTTCCTGGGACAGTGACGGTCACAGAGTCCACGGAAGAAGGAGTCGGAGGGCTTGGGTCAGATTCCGGGCTTATTGGACCCTGCGGCGTCGTACTGGAAATGGAACTGGATCCAGTGGTGTGGAAGGAGATGAGACCGGAGCGAGTCACAGTGGTGGTGCTGGGGTCCGAACCTGGGCTGGGACCGGAGCGAGTCACAGTGGTGGGGTCAGAACCTGGGCTGGGACCGGAGCGAGTCACAGTGGTGGGGTCAGAACCTGGGCTGGGACCGGAGCGAGTCACAGTGGTGGGGTCAGAACCTGGGCTGGGACCGGAGCGAGTCACAGTGGTGGGGTCAGAACCTGGGCTGGGACCGGAGCGAGTCACAGCGGTGGGGTCAGAACCTGGGCTGGGACCGGAGCGAGTCACAGTGGTGGGGTCAGAACCTGGGCTGGGACCGGAGCGAGTCACAGTGGTGGGGTCAGAACCTGGGCTGGGACCGGAGCGAGTCACAGCGGTGGTGCTGGGGTCCGAACCTGGGCTGGGACCGGAGCGAGTCACAGCGGTGGTGCTGGGGTCCGAACCTGGACTGGGACCGGAGCGAGTCACAGCGGTGGTGCTGGGGTCGACTCCTGAGATGGAGGGCGGGCTGGAGCCGGGAGGTGTGGCTGTGCCAGGGAGTGGCTGGAGGTGGGTGGTGTCGGGTGGTGGTGCTGGGGTGGTGGTGGTGGGAACGGGGCGCAGGTGGAGGTTGTAGTGGCTGATTAGGCCGTTGGGCTGCGAGGGAGGAGCCCAGGTCACCGTCACGTTGCGCGCATGGAGCTCCGACACGGACGGAGGATCCACTGATCTGGGACCTGCAGACAGACAGACAGACGGACGGACGGACGGACAGACGGACGGACGGACGGACAGGCAGGAACGGAAGAGATCAACACCAAGTGGAATAACTATCTCAGTGTGCATGCGTTGGTGCGTGCGTGCATCTGTGTGCGTGTGCGAGTGCGTGTGCTTGTGTTTCAGAAAAAGACATGTGAGTTAAGTCCACGAGAAATGAGAGGACAGGGATTTGTTGTGAAGAATTATTTGACATGTAACATGAAGAATGACATCAGAAGGACAAAGAGTGATTTGCCCGTCTCTATCCAGAGGATTAACATCGAAACCATCCTCCCCTGCACGTGCGCAAACATGCACACACACGCACGCACAAATGCACACACATGCACACGTACACGCACAGCAACAGCACGTATGTGTAAATTAGCTGTAGTTCAGGGGTAGAGGGGCATATATCAATTCATGCTAAATGCACGGGTGCAGTGTGTGTGTGTGTGTGTGTGCCTGCGTGCGTGCCTGTGTGTATTTGTGTTCAGAAATCTCAAGAGGTTGAGTGCAGCAGACTTGATTGGTGAGAATACCGTGCACACTTATAGGAAGTTTACAACTGGCCATTTCCTAGGAGTCTTCACTGTCACACAATACACACACACACACACACACACACACACACACACACACACACACACACACACACACACACACACACACACACACACACACACACACACACACACACACACACACACACACACACACACACACACACACACACACACACACACACACACACACACACGTATGCATTACAGACCCCTCATTTTCATAATTACAGACCAGGAAGCATTTGAGATACATTCATCTGGACTCACACATACATTCAGTCAAGTGTACTTGATTCGTTGCTGATTGATCGGTCCTTTCCCTCGACCGCTACATGTCATTGACAGACCCTTATTTTTAATTTTTTTTAATATATTTTTTATCCCACGATTTTGTAACCCATTTTTCACCCCTGTGACAGACCCTTATTGATGTCACAATGTTAAAACTCAGTCTAGTTGCACTCCTTAGAGAATTAAATGACTGTATTTTAGATTGTATAATCTTAAAGGCCGACTTCACCCGTTTTCAACCTATCTTCGTTACACCACAGACAGCACCGTATAGTTTCAGAGAAAGGACCGTGGAAAGGCCACGACTAACACAGAAGCTAAATGCGAGTTATGGAAAATGGCGAGGCATTTTTATATCGATATTAAACACGACCGTACCCATCTAGAGCACCTTGTGGATTTATTTTATTGGACGAGTATACCTGTCCTTAGCATCAAATGTGTTAACAAAACTCTCAAACACGCACACACACACGCACACACACACACACTCGCACACACACACACGCACACACACACATGCACGCATGCGCACACGCACACACGCACGCACGCACGCACACACGCACACACACACCTGGTCATAGTGATATTTCAGCCCCATGGAAGCTCATTTGAAGGTAATGTTTTCCACCGTCATTTACATCCCACTGTACCGAGCTATAATGGTCTCTCTCTCACACACACACACACACACACACACACAGCAAGCATATACATGTGCATGCTCACACTCACGCAAGAATATATATAAACTAAAGCACATATGCTCACACTGCCCATGTGCGCGTGTGTGTGTGTGTGTGTGTGTGTGTGTGTGTGTGTGTGTGTGTGAGTGTGTGTGTGTGTGAAGGACAGGCACATCAAGGTTACTGAGCAGACAGGGGGAGCGTGCTGCGACGCTAAGTGCTACCGCTAACCGCTAACGGCTTCCCCAGATGGTACTGTGTGTGTGCGTGCGTGCGTGCACATGTGAGAGAGAGACACAGAGAGAGAGAGAGACACAGAGAGAGAGATAGAGAGACATGTGTGTCTGTCTGTGTGAGATGTGAGACTTGTACAGATAACAGCATGTGCACGTCTCTGTGTGTGCACATGTCTCTGTGTGTGAGTGAATGTACAGCATGTGCATGTGTGGCAAAAAGGAGAACGACAAGATGTGTCCATGTGTGACATTTGTTTTAGTACTGTACTGTATGTTCTGTTATCTGTTTAAATGCTGTTCAATCGCTTTGTTCAAAAAAAGTACTCTTTCTTTCGGACACAATGAACCACTTCCTGAAATGATCTGTTCATTTTGAGCACTCGGTCGGTAACATAGAAGTTCCTTTGAGAAGTTTCAGAAGATAGTCCTCTTAAATGTACAGTCCAACACATGTTCGGACGTGTAGGCTACTAGCCTTTGCATAGGCCCTTATATTTATTTTTTCCCGTTTTAAAATGTACATTGTGTATACATTGTGTGTCATTGTTAGTAGTGTACCATTGTTGGAGAGTTGTTGTATAGCCTACTTTGTATAGATTTCTTGAGGTATGTGTATTATTTGGCTGTTGCAAAATTGTAGCATTGAGGTGTATTTTTGTTTCTGCCTCCGCCAGTTCACACTTGTAAAAGAGACTCCGTCTCAATGTGTTTTTACTGCTTAAATATAAAAAGGCTAATGGCTACTTCTAGCCATTAGCCCTTGGCCTCATTGATCTCCTTGAGTAGGGCGCAGGCTCTGTTAGTCGGGGCAGCGGTGGCCGAACGGTTTGCGGAGCGGTCTAGATATCGGAAGGTCGCTATAGTTCGTATCCCCGGACCGGCACGTTAAAATTAGCACCGTTGAAGTGCCCTTGGACAAGGCATTGAACCCCTACCATGAACTGTTCTACAAGTTCTTGAGCTTAGTCCAGTTACCCTGGGTAAACATAGTAACTTTCTTTCTTTCTTGGTCTGTCTCAATAGCTCTGGTCCATATATGGTCTTCATTCTCCTATATATGTTACTCTCGACTGCACAACCTGTCGACTTAATGCAATAAAAAAGTACGATTTTGCTACTCACCAATACAAAGACGGTTTTGTGGCGGCTTAAAGCCTACTTTCCCTAGTGGACAGCGCACTCTGAGTCTGAGCCCCGGCCCCATTACACGTATATAATGCACTTTTTTGGCCAGAAATGATTTATTTTCACTGGAAGTAAAAATCTTGTCAAAATGGGATTTTCTATTGGCAATATCTGTATAGAGGGCGCAGTGGAGTAACCAAATCATGTTTTTTCTTCTCCCGGCATGTTTCTTCTGGGCGAAACGTGCATTTTATACATGTGGTGGTGGGCTCAGAGTGCGTCCACCAGGGAGAATAGGCTTTCGCCGGCACAGAACCGTCTTTGTATTGGTGAGTAGCGAAATCGCTCTTCTTATTTTTTTTTGCAGAAGTCAACAGGCTGTGCAGTCTTCATGCGGCAGCAGGAAGTAGAGAGTAACATAGCATTAAGGAGAAGTCCTTAAGGCTATGATTAAGGACCAGAGCAATAGGATACCCGCTTCAGTAACTGACTTTGTATCCTTGCAAACAAAATTACTTCAGACAGTGAACGAAACTGCATAATTTGAGACAGACAGCCTCACTTCACTCACTCAGTGACTGTATATCCCTGCAAATGAACTACTGAATATTTAGAAGGAAATCTGATTGCAGAGATTAACTCTAACTCAATGCATCTAGTATTAAACAGTGCTGCCCCTGCTAATCATTTATTAAGTATAGTCATTTAAACTATTATTTATTGCCATAATAATTTTATTGCAAAACCGATATATTTCTTTCTGTAAAAAGGCATTGTTTTATGACCCACAGCTGGTTGAACAGCAGTCACAGTGGCACTCAGCATCTAAGTTACTTTAAGGCAGAACTGCAGTTATCAGCGTTGAAATCTGTTGGCTGCCTCGCGGGAAAGAACACCTTCTCCAAAGTAAGTGTACACTGTATACGATATCAATGGCAGTCAGAACGTCCACTGGGGCATTC
>NC_137862.1:56791592-56796592 GCF_963924005.1 Protomyctophum bolini | reverse complement strand
CTCCCCCATGCCTTCAGCCTGGTGGAGACACAAACATACTCTCTCTCCCATGCCTTCGGCCTGGTGGAGACACAAACATACTCTCTCCTCATGCCTTCGGCCTAGTGGAGACACAAACATACTCTCTCCACCATGACTTCGGCCTGGTGGAGACAAACATATACTCTCTCCCCATGCCTTCGGCCTGGTGGACACAAACATACTCTCTCCCCATGCCTTCGGCCTGGTGGAGACAAACATACTCTCTCCTCATGCCTTCGGCCTGGTGGAGACAAACATACTCTCTCCCCATGCCTTCGGCCTGGTGGAGACAAACACACTCTCTCCCCATGCCTTCGGCCTGGTGGAGACACAAACATACTCTCTCCCCATACCTTTGGCCTGGTGGAGACAAACATACTCTCTCCCCCATGCCTTCGGCCTGGTGGAGACAAACATACTCTCTCCACCATGCCTTTGGCCTGGTGGAGACAAACATACTCTCTCCCCCATGCCTTCGGCCTGGTGGAGACAAACATACTCTCTCCACCATGCCTTTGGCCTGGTGGAGACAAACATACTCTCTCTCCCATGCCTTCGGCCTGGTGGAGACAAACATACTCTCTCCCCCATGCCTTCAGCCTGGTGGAGACACAAACATACTCTCTCTCCCATGCCTTCGGCCTAGTGGAGACACAAACATACTCTCTCCCCATGCCTTCGGCCTGGTGGAGACACAAACATACTCTCTCCACCATGCCTTCGGCCTGGTGGACACAAACACACTCTCTCCCCATGCCTTCGGCCTGGTGGAGACATACTCTCTCTCCCATGCCTTCGGCCTGGTGGAGACAAACATACTCTCTCCCCATGCCTTCGGCCTGGTGGAGTCGTGGAGACAATAATGCATGCCACTTTGGGGTGGCCTCTGTCGGAGGATAGACTTGGTGTTTCCATGCTGTGTTTTGTCAGAGGCATTATTCCATCTAGAGTCCTGGCTAGCTGTCCTGCATGGCCAGGCTGAGGTTTAGCTCCGATGAACACGCCTATACAACACCAGACATTCATCACAAGATCTCTTTATACGTTTCCCATCTCAAACACGAATGCAATGCAATGCAACAACACAACACACAGTAATGTATAGAGCAATGAAAGAGCTGGTATAGTGGTCCATCGCAACTCATATACAGGGCTGGCAACAAGCACATCTGATTTAACCCATTCTGACCTGAGATCAGATTCATACAAGGTTTCCACTGGACACACACTGGTCTGATTAACCCATTCTGACCTGAGATCAGATTCTAAAAATGTCAGTCGTTCTTCAATTTTTCAAAAATAGCAGACCTACAAGCTCGTAGCGCGCCACTCGGTGGCGCGCTATGAGCTTGTAGATCTTCTATTTTTCAATAGCTAAAGCATAACATGATGCTAACACCAAAATGGGTTCCCGTTCAGAATGGGTTAAAAAACGAATTAAAGAAATATCTCATGGAATCTGCTTTTTGATTACTGCACTGCACACTGTTTAATGTTTCTCGCAGTCGACTATGAAAAACTTGCAATACATCAGTCGTGTCACGCCTCCATATATGGATATCAGTCCGTCACGCCTCGTGACATCACGTCTCCATATATGGCCTTCTCCATAATATGAAGATAACGACACGGACCTCATCAAACCCTGGATAGCCATACATGGAGAGGATTGGATCATCACCTAGATCTGCATATATGGAGCCGGCCAGCAACTCTACTCTACATCTGACCTCAAACCCTTAGCTCTCCATATATGGAGCTGACCCGTTATGACATTCCATATGTCGATCCTACTCGTCCTTACTCTTTTATACCTGTTCATTCAACAGGCCCTCATCAAACCCTGTACACTATATAGCTGCCCCCGCTTCCACCCTTAGATCTCCATATATGGAGCTGACCTGTTCTGACAATCCATATGTTGATCTGACCTCATCAAACCTTAACCTGTGTACACTCAAGACATGCTTCATATATGCATGACCAGTACAGAATTCAATCCATATGTTGATCTGACCCCCCCCATGCCAAAGCACCAGCGCTCGCCCAGCAGCCTGCCGTCACCGAGGCGGGTGCGTCCACGCATTTTAATCGCTAATCGCTAGTCGCTAATCGCTAGTCGCCCTCAGGGCGTCTTACTGGCATACTGTATCTGTATTTGTAAACCTGAAATTGTAACTATGGTTGTTGAGATATCATTAAGATGTTATATTTATGCAATGATATATACTACACACACCATCAAGATTGATAAACATTTTAAGATTTGGTTGTTTTCTTATACTGCCCTGCATGCAACACGTTTTCATGTTATGTAAATGTGTGGAACCCCAGGAAGAGTAACTACTGCTAAGGTATACTGTATAGCTAACAGTCACATACACTAACTAAGAGGAAAAGCTTGTTGTAATTTTATTAAAATAGAATAAAATAAGTGCCACCGACAAACGTGTTCACATATTAACCCATTCTGAACGGGAACCCATTTTGGTATTAGCATCATGTTGTGCTTTAGCTATTGAAAAATAGCAGATCTACAAGCTCATAGCGCGCCACGAGCTTGTAGGTCTGCTATTTTTGAAAAATCGAAGAACGACTGACATTTTTAGATTCTGATCTCAGGTCAGAATGGGTTTAATCAGACCAGTGTGTGTCCAGTGGAAACCTCGTATGAATCTGATCTCACGTCAGAATGGGTTAATAGTGTGCCATGTCCCGGGCCGTCCATTATACGGAGACACTCCGTGCAAATTTCACGCCGTAGAGAATAAATCAAGTGTGCGTGATATCCCAGCAAGCGAATAACATAAATGCCACCAACAACAATGCTCACTAATATTAATAGCGGACTGTCCATTTACAGAGAATCACAAGCAACGCTGTAAATAATGACGCCGAGCCCACATGATACATGATCCAGACCATGCAGCAACTGTGCCATGTTTTGACGTGAGTTATTAACGCAACTCTGCATCGGCGAGCCTGAGCCCCGGCTCGACTTATTAATAAAAGATGGCCAGAGCGCCGGTCCTATAATCAACGGGACGGGACCCGCCTGGCCCCTCGCCGGGCGGGCAGAACTCTACCCTATACGTGTATATATGTCAGCGGATTCACCCGTTATCGCTGTATTATATAGACAAAATCCACCGTTATCAGGACGGTGGAATACGGCCAACAATGGCCATACTGGCATACTAGACATTGTGGTGTCACGCAGTGTTGTTTTCGTCGACTAAAACTAAGACGAAAAATGTTTGTCGACTACGTATTTTCACTGACAAAAACAAATGAAAACTAAGCTACGATGACTAAAACTATAAGACTAAATATACTGACGATTTCGTTGACGAATAAAAACTAGACTAAAATGTTAGGAAGGGACTAGTGGACAAGAGATCCAGTACAAGTCATTTACACTTGGTTGAGTCGGGTCTGGTGACAGACGGTGCGCCTCCGTCATTGACATCATAGACACAAAAATACCATTATTATCAACACCGAAACAGTGACTATATGTGGAAAATGTCCATACTGGGGCCATTGCATGGTCCTGATGACGCATATTCTATGCACTGAAACAGTCAAATATTTTCTATCCCACGATTTTGTAACCCATTTTTCACCCCTGTGTCAATCATCTAATGTGATCCTGGGCTCTACACACCCGTTGGAGGGTGTGTAGAGCCCAGGATCATATATGGGGGACAAGGGGAGAGCAACGGACTTGAACTCATGCTTCCTTCATGCCTGATACCCAACAGGGGGGATTTTCAACCAGTTCCTTTCCCCTCCATCAGGCGCCCCGGCTGGCCAGGGGGAGGCAGTTTTGGGGTGCATATGTTGAGTACCGTCATACGGTATGAGTCACCGCGGATGCACGGGAGTGCCGCGCCCTGCATGAAGTCAGTCGGATCACTATATCCATCTGTATCCCCATCCAGCTAAAACAGGCAAGATCACGAAAGTGCATATTAACATTACAAAAGGGTACAAAACGAAGAAGAGAAACGCAACAGTAAACAAGGCCCATCCGGAATTCTAGAGAAACCTACATTTTAGCCTATATATTAAATGTTCACGTTTGATTATCCATGATCAATATTTTTGTCGGACCTGACAAGATGTAAAGGATGGATGCTCTCTTGTATCAGTGGTTATATATTCAAACTCATGCAAGGACTTAAGTGTGCGGTGCCTGCCGTACATGTGGTTCAGATATACAGTTGTCCAGAACCACAGATCCAACAACAATGGATAGTGCATAACGTACGGTACGGGAGGTCCATGCATTCCCAACGTGCGTCCCCTCCAATGCGAATCGCCCTGTGAATGTATACGTAAATGAAGTGAAGACAAATACATGAAATGCTTTTCAGATGTATGGGCTACTTCTGAATGATTTGAACCCAAAAAAAGAACTGGAACGATGTACTTCAAATTTATACTACAAGAGTGTAGCATAGTGGCTCGCAAACCTCATATCTCCCTTGAGCTATACAGGGGATTCCCTTTGGCTTAGTGGTTAAGATGTTGGCTTTCCATGTGGGAGACCCGGGTTCGAATCCCGGGTGTTACAAGAGCATAATCTAGAATGATCATTAACAAGACACACCCGCTAAACCACAAAAGACCATCACCCGCTAAACCACAACAGACCATCACCCGCTAAACCACAACAGACCATCACCCGCTAAACCACAACAGTCCACCACCCGCTAAACCACAACAGACCATCACCCACTAAACCACAACAGTCCACCACCCGCTAAACCACAACAGACCATCACCCACTAAACCACAACAGACCATCACCCGCTAAACCACAACAGTCCACCACCCGCTAAACCACAACAGACCATCACCCACTAAACCACAACAGTCCACCACCCGCTAAACCACAACAGACCATCACCCACTAAACCACAACAGACCATCACCCGCTAAACCACAACAGTCCACCACCCGCTAAACCACAA
>NC_137862.1:56779092-56786592 GCF_963924005.1 Protomyctophum bolini | reverse complement strand
TGTTCGGACATGTAGGCCTTTGCATAGGCCTTTATATTAATTTTTTCCTGTGTTAATGTACATTGTGTATATTATGTGCACAATTTCTTGCGCCCGGTCATTGTTAATTGTATACTTTGTATACATTTGCTTGAGGCAGCATTGAAGTGTCATTTAGTTTCGGCCTCTTGCCAGTTCACACTTGTAAAAGAGACTCCCGTCTCAATGTGTCACTGGTTAAATAACGGTTAAATAAAAAGAAAAAGAAAACATCACATCTGGCAGGCCTTGAATACAATAAATTACAATATATAAAGCCAACCAGCTGAGCACGTTAAATGCATATACCAGTGATATGAGACAATCTATGGCACACATTCTCCCTTGCATTTTTCATCAAACACCTCAAATAATCACACAAACCCCAATCCAATCGGCTGGTTGAAAAGGGGAGGATGGAAAAAAAAAAAAAAGAGAAAAGAAGACTCAAAGAACGACGTTGTCATAAATGAGGGAGCAATACCCATTTAGCATCCGGCAGATGGAGGGAATGAGTGAATGAATAAATCAGAGAACAATGAGATTTCCCATAGTGGAGGAGGGCAGGGCACTCTGATATATAATACATGTAGCTAGTCATTTATTTATCACTGCACAATGAGAGCCTCCTCTTCTTGGATTAAATTGCAATTTGTTGTCAGGAAGCATGTAATGAATACATATCAAATGCACACCCTCCCTCTCTCTCTCTCTCTCTCTCTCTCTCTCTCTCTCTCTCTCTATCCCTCTCTCTATCCCTCTCTCTCCCTCCCTCTCTCTCCCTCTCTCTCTCCTCCCTCTCTCTCTCTCACTCTCTCTCCTCAACCTTTCTCCCCCTCTCACTATACCATTTATTCCTGCGGTCCCTCTCTTTCCGCTCGTGTCTTTTTTACTCTGCCCCCCGCTCCCATATTTCTCCCACCGTCGTTTCATCTGTCTACCTTTCTCTCTCTCTCTCTGTCATATTCTTATGACACTTTACTGTCTGACATGCCCCGGTGTGTGTGTGTGTGTGTGTGTGTGTGTGTGTGTGTGTGTGTGTGTGTGTGTGTGTGTGTGTGTGTGTGTGTGTGCGCGCATCAATCACGTCGTATCAATCACTTTTAATATAATACAGTTCTGTGTAACAACGTGTGCTACATGTGTTTGTCATATCATGTACAGCTATGTACGCATAACCTATACAGGCTGGTATGTATTGTCTCTTACATGATGACAGGACTGCGTTCAGAAGTGTGATTCCGTTCGGCTCTCATGGACAAGCTGTAGTGGAGCGGGTCAGGAGAGTTGGTTCTGTCGGGGCGCGACCAGGACACGTTCAAACTGGTACCAGTGGAACCGGCCAGCCTGGGAGGGGACACGCCAGCTGGAGCTGAGAGGAGAGGAGAGGAGGGGAGGGGAGGGGAGGGGAGGGAGAGGAGAGGAGAGGAGAGGAGAGGAGAGGAGAGGAGAGGAGAGGAGAGGAGAGGGAGAGGAGAGGAGAGGAGAGGAGAGGAGAGGAGAGGAGAGGAGAGGAGAGGAGAGAGGAGAGAAGTCCAACAGTCCATCTTTAAGTTCAGCAGTGAGTATACAGCTTCTCTGTGTAAAACAGTGGTTCCCAACGTTTTGGCTCAAGAAAGACCCACAACAGAAATTAGAATTTTGCCTCCATGGAACACAAACTGGTGAAATGTACTCATCTCATGCTTCGCAATTTATTATTATTATTATTTTTTATTATGGGATTTCTTTGCTTTCCTCGTGAAATTACTTGTGTGATCTCCAGTGGCGTGCACAGACATTTAGAGGGGCAGGTGCTCAAGTGAAAAAAAGGGCACCTTGTGCAGCGCATGGCCTTAATAGTATGAGATTTATAGATTCCGGGGCCTAAATAATATATTAGAAGCTTTTTTCTTTATCAAGAATTGATCAATGTCACCGTGGTCTATACAAACTGTAGCGTTCAAAAGGGCACATTGCTGTCCAGAGGGAAAAGGACAGGTGCTCTAGCACCCCCTAGTGTCTATCTGTGCACGCCACTGGTGCTCTCTAGCTGACCTGAGAACAGCTGCAGAGCAGAGAGGAGTGAGCCTGAAGTGGAGATCGAGGGATAATGAAAAGAAATGTCTCCTTTGTAAAGGAGCGTCAGGCCGCCCCGGCATGCTGACAGGGACGTGCAGAGAGTGTTAGAGGGAGGCTGAAATCCTCACTTTTGGGCAAAATTGCGAATAAAGCAGATCTACAAGCTTACAACGTGTCGCGCTGCGGCACGTTGAGAGCTTGTAGATCAGCTATTTTGGGGCGCAAAACCCAGCACTCTTTAACTAGTGGAGAGATGCGGTGTATAACGACATGGATTCCTAAATAAATTGCGCTCGGTTTTGATATCAATAAAGTTCCATCCTTATTAATCTACGTCCTGAGCATCGAGCGTTACCATTTGATAGGACAGAGAACTCAGTTTCCAACGGGTTTCCCCAGGCTTTTCCTTTTGAGCCGAATTCGAACGGAAATAAAAGCCTGGATAATACCGAGGCTATAGAGCACCGCAGTCCCGCCCCCTTTCAGAAAAGCGAGTGGCCCAGGAAGTGGAAGCCCCAATGCATTCTCCCATCGGCACTTTTAATATAATTTATTTAAAGACGGTTACGCCGCGGACAAAGCCAATTCGGATCGTGACGAATCATGACAATGAACACAATATTTCGGGACGATCAAATCATTAGAAAGAAGAAAAGAAAGTCAGGAGACAACACTATTTGTTTTGTTTTTCGTCTTATAAATTATTTGATCGGCCCAAAATATTGTGTTCATTGTCATGATTCGTCACGATCCGAATTGGCTTTGTCCGCGGCGTAACCGTCTTTAAATAAATTATATTAAAAGTGCCGATGGGAGAATGCATGGGGCTTCCACTTCCTGGGCCACTCGCTTTTCTGAAAGGGGGCGGGACTGCGGCGCTCTATAGAGCCTTTCATGACGACGCAAGGCCCAGGAAATAGTTCCAATGCATTTTTCCCATAGACATTTCAAAACTTTATTTATTTAAAGACCTTATAAGCGTCGTACAAAGCCAACTCTTGTCGTGACAAATCATGACAACAAACACAATATTTTGGACCAAACAAATAATCACAAAGAAGAAAAACAACAATTATTTGTTCAGCCCGAAAAATTGTGTTTGCTGTCACGACTTGTCACGACAAGAGTGGCTGATTGGACAGATCGGTGAGATCCAGAAAGGGCGTGCACAGCTGGGGACACAGCTGACATCACTACATATAGACTCCATATTTGGTCAAGTATAGGCCAGTGCCCCACGAGTACCGATTTGATAGATATTAGATATTATAAAAGATGCTAAAAACCCTACACCCTATAAAAGTCAATCTAACAGATACAGCATACTGTACATCTAAACCCCAACACTGACCATATATTCAATTATACCCTAACCTTATAGCGCCTCTCAGGAGAATCAATGCTAACACACACGCACACACGCACGCACATGTGCGCACACTTTGGATTGAATATAGGCTTGACGTATATAAATTTGCTTCAACTGATTGGCTTTAAATGACTTGGCATTCAGTGGGGCTGTTTGAACAGTGATTCTTCTCACACACACAAACACACAGCCCACACACACGCACGTATACACAGAGCACAGGACTATGCGTCTCTTGTAACAACAGTATTCCACTCCACTCCAACAGTATAGAAGACAACAGAGAGCAAGGGAGGGTATGGAAGGAGGGGGGGGTTGAATCCTGAGGATGCAGAGGAAGAGGAGTGAGCAGTGGACCATTGTGTAAAGTGACCCTCGTTCAATCAAAGCTGTGTTCGTCTGTCCACTACAACAAGAGTGATTACTAAAGAAGACGTATCTCGCACGCACGCACGCACGCACGCACGCACGCACGCACGCACGCACGCACGCACGCACGCACGCACGCACACTTTGGTTAAACAGCTTGAAAATGAATTTTAACATAATGGCTGTTTGAACAGGGATTGCATTAGAGGTGGTTAGACTATAAAATCAATGTGCTATAGTTGAGATACATCCAACAATTCAACAATTCACACACCCATACAAGCATGCGCACACGCTGCGCTGCGCTGCGCGCACAAACACACACACACACACACACACACACACACACACACACACACACACACACACACACACACACACACACACACACAAATGATTTTCATTGACAAGCCCATGTGTGTGTGTGTGTGTGTGTGTGTGTGGGGTGGGGTGTGTGCGTGTGTTTAATTTGGAGTGTGATGAAGATGTGGTGAGACAGAATAAAGCATAAAATTATTATTTACAAAACTGTTTGGCCTAATGTCTTGATGGATGAGGGGACATCCTAGACATGTCTTAATGTGTGCCTGTGTGTGTGTGTGTGTGTGTGTGTGTGTGTGTGTGTGTGTGTGTGTGTGTGTGTGTGTGTGTGTGTGTGTGTGTGTGTGTGTGTGTGTGTGCATGTGTGTGCATGTGTGTGTCTGTGTGTGTGTGTGTGTGTGTGTGTGTGTGTGTGTGCATGTGTGTGCATGTGTGTGTCTGTGTGTGTGTCTGTGGTGCCAGAGGTTACTGACACCCTGGAGACTCATCAGTCTTTCCGAATGACAGCAAACAGCTCGGTGACAAAAACAAGCACCCCAACAAACAAAAAAAAAAGAAACTGAAAACAGGACAAAGCAGGTGACTTATCTCATGCCCTGAGGCCTATGTGTGTGTGTGTGTGTGTGTGTGTGTGTGTGTGTGTGTGTGTGTGTGTGTGTGTGTGTGTGTGTGTGTGAGAGTGTTTGTCTGTGTGTGCGTGCAGTGAGTGTCTGTGTGTGCGTGTGTGTGCGTGCGTGCGTGCGTGCGAGTGTAAGAAGTGTGAGAAAGACATTCAAGTCACTGCAGGAAAATAAGCTTTCCATCTGCTCTGAAGCACAAGAGTACACTGCATCCGGACACTACAGTATTTTTAATATAAACTAATACTACAACTACATTCACTACTACAATGACTACTACTACTACTACAATTACTACTACTACTACAACTACTATAAGCTTGCGATCAGAGATCACCTATACGTGGTATGATCAGAATATGTGTGGAGTTTATTTAAATTCCATGAAATGGTGAAACTGTAAAAAAAAGAATATGCATTGTAGAACCAATGCAAAGACTTTTGAGGGCAAGTCCTTCATATTGGGACAGTATCAATCAACATAATCTTTGCTTTGGTTTTCTGCAGTTCTAGCCCTTCTAGACGTTCAATTTAGAAATTGTGAGAAATGACACAGCCTATACAACAAAATATCCCCTTTATACAGATCAGTACGACATAAAATCATGAGTGCAGGCAGCCTATACTGAAGTATAGCCAGTGTTGGTCTGGCACAGGCTAATTTGCATTCAAGTTGTTCTTAAAGTATATACTTCTCCTTTCAAACACAAAGCAATACTGAATACTTCCAACGACCTCACAAAAAACGATGACGTTTCTGTTTCCTCTCAATCTCTGCCATGTCGCACAGGTGCGACAATTTAATGTACCGTAAATACAAAACCAAACCAGCCGTCAGTAGTAGTAGTAGTAGTAGTTATTATTAGGCAATTTAACCGTTCTGAGTAAAAAGAGGCCCATGTCTTTCCGGAAAACCCCAGAGCTTCTATTTTGAAGGAAAAATCCCGGCGCCAATTGTGTTTAATGGCCGTTATCAGCACCTTATCATGAGCACGCAATGGAGCCAGTATGGACATTTTCTTTTCATCTCCCATTACTAACTCTGTCCCCAAACCCTAACCCTATAACCCCAGTCTTAACAGGGCCATGTAAATACACATAAAGTGAAGTTGTTCATTGTATAGCCAAAACTTTGGTTTCCATTCGGAGGCAGTATAGTTTCACTTCCGTGTTTCCTATACTCGCGGTATAGGCCGTATGTAGGAAATGTCCACACTGGCTCAATCGCAATGGCATGATAAAGGAGCATGCAGAATTGACCCATTCTGACCTGAGATCAGATTCTAAAAAGTCTTCTATGTCAGTCGCTCTTCGATGTTTAAAAAAATAGCAGACCTACAAGCTCGTAGCGCGCCACTCGGTGGCGCGCTATGAGCTTGTAGGTCTGCTATTTTTAAATATCTAAAGCATATAACGTAATGCTAAAATGGGTTAAACTGGCTAAAAACATCCAAAGCGGTCAGCCGTGTGACACTGTCGCACCAAAAGCGGTGACCTATTGAATATAATTATTACGCGATCACCACACAGGCCGCTAGCAGTTGGGCAAGGCATCGGTCACCCAAATGTTTGTGTTACCTCCGGGCAACTCTCCGTAACCGATCACTCTTAATGCAAAACTAAAGCGTTAAGCTATACTCCATTACTCAAAAAAGTAATACAATTACAGTAACCACATTACTTATAATGTCAGCATGTGTCTGTTAATAAAATCAGTTCAGTGAGAGAAGAGCGAGAGACAGAGAGAGAGACAGAGAGACAGAGAGAGAGATAGAGAGAGAGAGAGAGAGGTGGATACAAATTTTATTTGTGAGTATAGAGATTTGAGGTGCAACGTTACGATATGCATCACGATACGATACATGGACGATATTGGTTCATTCATGGCGATATGATACGATTCAATGGTTTAAAAACTCATTTAGGTCTGAAAGACCTTATGTTTCTGCATCAGTGGTGCTCAATATTTCATGTCAAGGACCTCAACAATTATATGTAATATGCCTCCCCGCCCCCCCCCCCCCCCCCCATCTGAAAATATGTTGTTCCAGGGACCTCCCCCAGAAGCAAAGATTTGAGTTGAAATGTTCACTCTGTAATAATATATATTCAAAGATGTGCTATGAACTAAGCTATAACATAATGCTTTAAAACACCAAAAGGGGTTCCCGCCCAAGATGGGTTAAACCGCTCAACGCATGAGTAATCAGTATCGATACAATCAATGATTTGCATTGCAAAACTAAAATAAAAAATTGATTCTAAATAGCGATGCATGAACAACAGGTTGTGAATAGAAATGAAAACCAACTGAGAAGTGCTGCAGGCTATCTAAGAGTAGAGAGGTCATTCAAACGGTGTGTGTGTGTGTGTGTGTGTGTGTGTGTGTGTGTGTGTGTGTGTGTCTTTCTAGCATTATCCCCAGACTGTCTTGATCATCTTTGGCATGTATCAGTACACACACACACACACACACACACACACACACACACACACACACACACACGTGCACACACACACACACACACACACACACACACACACGCGCTGTGCTAGCAGGTATAGGATATCAGAGGTGTCACTAATGGTTTTAAACTATGCACTTTTATGTTCCCTTCTCTCTCTCTCTCTCTCTATCCTCTCCTCTCCTCCCTCACTCCTCTCTCACTCGGCTATCTTCTCTCTGTTCTTTCACAGAACAAGGAACGCATCAAGACAGTTGCCTTAACCCATTCTGACCCG
>NC_137862.1:56766592-56771592 GCF_963924005.1 Protomyctophum bolini | reverse complement strand
ATGTCCGTCTCTCTCTCTTTCTCACACGCACACACGCACGCACGCAGATAATTACATTACATTCACCTAATAAAAAAGGAACAGTATGGTGCCAAAAGTGCTTTTCCTTAATAAAAATGCATACAGGGGCTCAAAAGATCAGCTGTGAGAACTAAGAGGCTATTCTGCTTTAATCATGTGTGGTTTTTATTGGTTATACTGCAGACAGACGCACCTATCAGAACCCACCGAGCAAAAAAACACATCTGCGAAGCTCTTAATGTGGACAATCACTGCGTGTGCGTGCGCGTGCATGTGCGTGTGTGTGTGCGCGCGTGCGATAGTAAGCCCATATCAGTGTAGGTTGTAATAAAGACAGGTTGGGAAATGAAGCAGTGAATGCATAACTGGCTTATTTCCACTCTTTGTCTGCGTGTTGCCCCGGCCTAATCCCCACGAGGATTATCCTCACAAATCCCCATGGAATTGGGAGGGAGAGCGAGGGAGGGAAGGGGGAGAGAGAGAGAGAGAGAGAGAGAGAGAGAGAGAGAGAGAGAGAGAGAGAGAGAGAGAGGACATAGGGAGAGGATAAATGTAGAATCTCAGTGCTGTGAAACCCAAGAGAGCAAATCATCATCATTGTCGCTGACCGTCTCCGACAAACAAAATGAACAAAATAAAATAAAGCCCCCTGAGCTCCTCTCCTCCTTTTAAGCAGAAACTAAGGCTTTTTAAAGCCGAAATTAAAGCTCTTTAAGCAGAAATTAAAGCTCTTTAAGCGCACGATAACGGGCTAATCGTGATTAAGTGCCTCCCTCGTTATAAATTGCCGTCATCTGATCTCGGCTAATATTCTCACACATCACAGGGTTTTATGGAGCAAAATGCACTCGTGGCATTAGGCGTAAAACACACATGATTCACATTTAACCCGTTTAGGCCGGACATCGAAATGCATATGACAGTTTTCTGAAATACCAATGTTTCTATATCAGTGGTGCTCAATATTTCATGTCAAGAACACCCCAAAAATTATCTGTATTAGGCCGCCGACCCCGAGTTAAAAAAAACGTTCGCTCTGAAAGAATATATATTCAAAGATTTGCGCCACATTTTCACGATTTTTCAAAAATAGCACAGAGTGTCGCGCTACACGAGCTTGTAGATCTGCTATTTTTTCAATAGCTAAAGTATAACACTTCAAAACACCAAAAGGGGTTGTTCCCGCCCAGAATGGGTTAACACGCACAGACGTTGGGAATTAAACACACTGCTACTGGGGTGGCAGTAATATCTGATACCATGTGACGCGTGGTGTACATTAAAGGCTGTGAAATGAGTTGGGAAATATTCACAGTTTCATCCTTCAATTCATCCGGTTATTTATTATAATCATCGTCTGTGATCATCTGGAGAGGGTGTTTTATTTAATTAATAAACAATGGAAAGAAAAAAAAAGAATGTAGATTTATTTATTTCTAATTAAATTAGATAAATACCCCGACAATGTTCTTTAATGAATGTGTTATTTATTCATTTACACGTTTCCACACTTTCTGAACTGAAGCCAAAAGAACAACACAAATAATGAGGCATACTTACTAGAGTTCTAGAACCTGCACTGTGTAATGGTGGTGACATACTGGGCTCCATTTTGGTCACCGCTAAACCCCTTATCCCTAAATCTACGAGCTCACAACGTGTCAATGTAGATTGGCTATAGTTGAACTATTCAGAAATGTTATTCAAAATAGTAAAAAAGAAAAGCGAAGAAGTTTTAGGTTTAGCGGTGACGAAATCGGAGCCCTCATAGTCTTCCTCTGGAGGGACATGCATCAGTCACTGAGAAACCCTTATAGCATGCAGTACAATATCATTTAATTCAATTTTATATAATGCTGATGAACAACGTTCCTTTGTGTGTCCCGGTGTGTGACACATGCATGTGCGCGTACACACACGCACGCGAAACAGAGTCATTTGTATAGAGGAAAGGGATGGTTTATTCGAGTCCAAACCACATAACTAAATAATAAATAAATTGTACGAATCTTCATCAACATCAATGTTGTGTATAAGCTCAATAAAGTGTACATTATGTGTGTGTGTGTGTGTGTGTGTGTGTGTGTGTGTGTGTGTGTGTGTGTGTGTGTGCGTGCGTGCGTGCGAGAGATAGATAGAGGGAGAGGAAGAGAGAGACAGTGTGTGTTTATGTTTCTAGCCTGCAGTTCTCGGTTCAGTCAAAAGGGAGCACTTTACATCCACTAAAAGAAGCTACGCTCTCTCTCACACAGCGCTCTCTCTCTCTCTCTCTCTCTCGGTCTCTATCTTTGCATTCTCTACCTGTCTACCTCCCCTTTCTTTCTCTCAGGTTTCTGCTCTTATTCTCTTTCATTTTCCATGTGTCTATCCCTCTCTCTCTCTCATCCATTCATGCTGTCTCTCTCATCACTTCATTATCTCCATCGTTTCTCTGTATCTCTCTTCCTCATCCCTTCAATCTCATGTCTCTCGTGCGCTCCTCTGTGTACGACGTCTCTGCACTAATTAATTCATTCCGTCTCTCCCTCATCTCATCGTAGGCTATATGTATATTCCTCGTATTTCCAGTCATTCTGTTTATTATTTCAAACGTTTCATCCCCCGCAAAAATAAACATCCACTTATACCGTTCTTTGGCTATATATAATTATAGAAGTGTCTATTTGTACGTCCCTAAATGTTTTGTAAACAAGTGTTGGGGTCGTCCACTCACAGTAACGGTAATAGTCTTTGTATTGAGTTGTGCTTGAAATGTACTGTAATTCGGCAAACTGTTAATACATATTTCAATCAATCAAAACTGTGTATATAGGCCTATATTAATGTATGGCTTTCATTCAATGCCGTGAAGAACGATCATATCCGCCAACACATTCTCAACTCAGAAAACTCGATATAGGCTGTGCGGCCAAACAAACAAACGACGGGCGTGTTAGATTCTTGTCATGGGTGTGTCCAGAGGCAAGGGCACGCCAACGTGCAAGCACTTAACCCATTTAGACCCATTCTACAAATGCCTTCTAAATCCTGACAGTTTTCTGAAAAAAACCCCATGTTTCTATGTCAGTGGTGCTCGACCTCTTTCATGTCAAGGACCGCCAGAGTGTATTTGGCCGCGGACCGTTATCTGAAAATGTGTTCCAGGGACCAGAAGCAAAGATTTGAGTTAAAAACTTGAAATAATATATATTCAAAGATTTACGAGCCTGTAGGTCTGCTATTTTCCAATAGCTAAAGTATAACATAATGCTCAAAACACCACTCGCCCAGAATTGGTTAAAATCTAACACCCCCCATTATTAATTTGATTCGCTGCAGCTGTGTTGCTTACATCACCGTATACGATAAGGCCTGCCATGTTTTTACCCTGCTGTAGTTTTTTACCTGGAGTGGAAAACAAACTACCAAATCTGCCTATAGGGTTCGCTTGATTTTTGTACTTTTTTCTGTTTTGCATGTGTCTATGGAGTTAACATTACTCCAATAGACCCCCAGGTGTGGTCATAATATTAAAGTTCTCTCTTCCCTGAGTATTTTTGGTTTCTTCCTGAAAGCCTGAAAGCCTTTGAGTCAAAAGGCCCAATCGAAAATACACCATTTTTTGTGACATGGTATATAACCCTAACGCCTCCCCCTATATCATACAACAACAGCTGTGGACGAGGCTTATAAGTTCAGGTGGGTGGTGCTAAGGTGGTTCTAAGGCTTAAGTTCAGGTGGGTGGTTCTAAGGTGGTTCTAAGGCTTCTAAGGTGGTTCTAAGGCTTAAGTTCAGGTGGGTGGTTCTAAGGTGGTTCTAAGGCTTCTAAGGTGGTTCTAAGGTGGTTCTAAGGTGGTTCTAAGGTGGTTCTAAGGCTTAAGTTCAGGTGGGTGGTGCTAAGGTGAAAACCAGGTATACTTGTGGGTGTGGCCACATACAAACAACATGTTAACACTTTCTGTACACATTTTTGAAAAAAGCTTGTAGATCTGCTATTTTTCAATAGCTAAAGCATAACATAATGCTAACACCAAAAGGGGTTCCCCTCACTAAATGGTTTAAGACCAGAGGTGGCCAGGCCTTTGCAGCGGCCGGCCCTATATAGGAACAACCTAAACCCTTCAGATTTGCTCGGCTCCCTCATTAGAGACTTTAAAATCCCTATACCAAAGACCCATTTCTTGCACTGTGGCACTTCAACACTGCCTGATTATATATAAATTGTATAACCGTGTAATAATTCTTTTAGCTCCTTCGATATTTTTCATTTCGTCTATTTTGTTCCTTCATATTTGGCTATGCACTTATGTTACGTTTGCTTGTGTCGGTCTGTTTTTCTTTTGCCTGTTTTTCCTCCTGTAACAGCACGTTGGGTCGACCATGGTCGTTGTAATATATGTGCTGTACATAAATAAAGTTGGAGTTGAGTTGAGAGGGGAGCACTCCATCTTTAGGCCACAGCTGTAGTGTGCATGCTGTGTCAGTGTGTGCAGTGTGTGTGTGTGTGTGTGTGTGTGTGTGTGTCGTGTGTGTGTGTCTCACCGTTGGGCGTGTCGGGAGCTGTCCAGCTGACATCAGTGCGTGGGGGGACAGCGCGGTGACGTACCGGAGCAGGGACGTCCTCTGGTGAACTCTCAGCGGTACGGAAATGGCTGGCGTGGCTAGGGGTGCAGCCACCCACTGTACAGGCCTGAACACACACACACACACACACACACACACACACCACCCACACGCGATGACTCACACATAGATATCATTACACTAACGAGATGATTATGAAGTTCTCTGTATCCCATTAGAGAGAGAGAGAGAGAGAGAGAGAGAGAGAGAGATATTGTGTGTGTGTGTGGTGTGTGTGTGTGTTGTGTGTGTGTGTGTGTGTGTGTGTGTGTGTGTGTGCGCGTGCGTGCCCATCCTTACCACCAGTGTGACAGCGTAGGCAGTTCCAGGTGTCAGGTTGCGCCAGGTGTGTTCTTCAACCGGCGACGAGCTGTTAT
>NC_137862.1:56710380-56765380 GCF_963924005.1 Protomyctophum bolini | reverse complement strand
GTCTTAGTGTTAGTCTAGTTTTAGTCGACTAAATATCACAAGATTTTAGTCATCTAAATATACAGGTGATTTAGGCGACTAAAATGTATTTGGCGGTCCTTCATGCCGTCGTAATGACCGATTTTACACTTGCTGAAAATAGCCGATCTACAAGCTCACAACGCGTCGCAGTGAGACGCGTTGTGAGCTTGTCGATCGGCAACCAAGTGTAAAATGACTTGTACAGGATCTCTTGTCCACTAGTCCCTTCCTAACATTTTTGTCTAGTTTATTTTTGTTGACGAAATTGGTCAATATATTTAGTCTTAGTTTTAGTCACCATAGCTTCATTTTCATTTAGTTTCCGTCTGGTTTTCGTCAGTGAAAAAAGGTATAGTCGACGACCATTTTACGTCTTAGGTGGTCTTTACACGAGAACCGGTGTTCATAGAAAACAGCTAAATAAAGTATCGTTTGCTGTGGTCCCTTTAGACAGAGAACGGTGTTTTCAGGAGTGAAACCACCTCCCAGAGTGGAAATCTTTGAGAACGCCGTTTTATCCCTTATCCGTGTAAACAGGCAAAACGGTGAATCCGCAAAACGTATGACATCGTAGCTCACGTACGTTGGCTCACAGGCATATGTTTATTACATTGATGCAGAGCCATATATGATATAATGGAGTTCCTGAGGCAAGCCCATCGTTTATGTAGCCTATGTATTATAAAATATATAACCATCCCGTGTCGCGCTCTGCCTGCCTGCATGCTCTGGGCTGCCTGACAGCCTGTCTGTCACCTCGATGCGTTGGTAGAAAGCAGGCAGCGAGCGACGGCCACAACCACATTGTGTTCGGGAAGCAAAACCCCGATAGGGTTGCGTGAAGGGGTTCTTCTTCTTGTACGTGGGTGACTGGCAGCCCGTTACCGCCACCTAGCGACAGTATAGCGTTTTCATAAAGTGTGCGTTCTCGTGTAAAGGGTCAATAAAAAATGAGAACTTTGACGTTTTATCTGGAGATGGTCGCTGTCTAAAAGAGGCATTAGTTTTAATCGACGAAAACAACACTGCATCAGAGAGTGTGTTATTATGTGAAGAGCATTTGACTCACCAGTATGTAGTCGTCAGAGCGTGTGTTATACGTGAAGAGCATCAGAGCATTGAGCTGATCCGTTTTGAACTGCATGGTAAGCTCAAAGCTCTCTCCTCCTCTCAGAACGTCACTGTTCAACTCCAGATAACCTGAAAGCATCACAACATATCTCTTTACACCAGTTGGTTATGTTGAAACCATGACATCTTTACACCACTCTGAAACTGTGAAGGCATCTTTAACCCATTTAGGCCCGACATCGAAATAATAAAAAAATTCGCTCTGAAAGAATATATACCTATTCAAAGATTTGTGCCGCAGTTTACGATTTTTCAAAAATAGCAGACCTACAAGCTCATAGCGCACCACTCGGTGGCGAGCTATGAGCTTCCACGTGTGGAAATTTGTCTTTGGTCTCAACATTAACAACACTTACGCAATTATTTTCATGGCAAAAAAAAATATCATGGCAAAAAGTGGCAAATACATTTAAAAACAAATCTAGCGAGACATGGTATAATTTAGTGCCTCAATGGCAATATGAATGAAGGATTTTTAAAAGATGTTACGGTTAGCTTTTGGTACTTTGTACCGTCTACCAGAGGGAATTGTTGGAACTCCCTGCAGAGTGGATGAGAGGAGGTCATTTGCTATCTTGACAGCTTTTTTTCTAAGTACTTTCTTGTACAGTAGATACAACTTAATTGTTTCTGTTTCTTTTCAATGATTTTTGAGGCTAGGTTGTGGACCAGCTCTTTGTACTGACAACTACACATCGTCTCCGTTTCGTCTGTTTCGTCTCCGTCGCAAATATTTGGTTTGAGCTGTATCAACTGTATCGAAAATGACGAAGAGATATTGTAAACTCATACTCATACTTATTATCTGAAACCATGACAGCATACAGTAAGTGATTAAAAAAAACAGCATTTATACTGTCCTATAAATGAACAAAACATTCACTCGACAAACATCCAAAAGTTCCGTATACCTTGACCCAGGAAATGAACGCCCACGTTCGATTGGGCAGGGCATCCCTCCCAGCTGTCATAAGCCGCCACCCTCTCTGTGGCTGTGGACCAATCCAGAAGCCTCCACTCCTCTGACGGGTTGTCGAGCGTCTTGTATCTCACGTCTCTGAGACAACCGGCGAAGCCCTGCAGAACTAGACCGACGTCCGCTACGGCGAGACAGGTCAGAGGGACAACGTTAGTGTCACTGCTGGCTGACGCCAACCACCCAGACAGTTTAACCCATTCTGACCTGAGATCAGATTCTAAAAATGTCTTCTACATCCTGACAGTTTTCCATTCTGACCTGAGATCAGATTAAAAAAATGTCTTCTATGTCAGTCGATGGATCACCTGCTTGTTAAGTGGTGTGTTGACTGGGCTATCTAGTGTGTTAACGGCTGTGTTGAGGTGTTGTCCCATTTAGGCGTGACGTCGAAATTAAAAGAAAATGTTCGCTCTGAAAGACTATATGTGACCGGGGACAATGGTTTGATATACAAGGGGGCCATGGTCATTTTTTCATTTGCATACTTTAGCAGGGAAGCTGTATGTCTACATTTTTGCGACTCAATGACACTGAAACGACTTTCTGACGGAATAAAAACATGCTTTAACATTCCAACTGTGTTAATGTAGCTAAAAAACGAAAACCACCACCAAAAAAGTATTTTGGACTGTTGCGGTTTCATTAGAGCCGACATATATTCAAAGATTTGTGCCGCATTTTTATGATTTTTCAAAAAAATAGCAGACCTACAAGCTCAGAGCACGCCACCGAGTGGCGCGCTATGAGCTTGTAGATCTGCTGTTTTTCAATAGATAAATTATAAATTATGAACACCAAAAGGGGTTCCCGCCCAAAATGGGTTAAATGAGGGGCAATTATATTTCCCAAAGGTCCAAATGAGAAACTGAACTCAATTCTGCATAATATTATTTTTTATTTCTATATAAAAAGCAGTAAATTGCATTGTTTTGACAAGATGGTATATGTAATTATTATTACTACCTCTGACTTCAGTAATTAAATACTTAGTAGTCCATATTTTGTTGAAACCTATACTAACCTCATTTTTTTGGGGCACGAGCGGAACATTTTTGAGGGGTGACAAGGAAGGTAACAGGTTGTCAATCACGCGCAATTCAGGGCAGGGAAACAGATTGAGTGTATACGTGAATGTTAACAGGCTTCAAAATAAATGCAACGCAGTTTTAGTCCACGCATAAAAAGGCAGAATTAGAAAGTAAGTTTTTATTTATTTTTTTGTTTTCTTAAAGTAATCTTTCACGCTCCCGCCGCGGGCCACAGGTCTGTGTTAAATGATGTGTTTATCCGGGGGGGGGGGGGGGGGGGGGGATTTCACACATTTCTTTACTGTATATAAACCTGCGATGTGACAATAAAGCTGATTCTGAACCGATGCGCGGTTGTGTTAACGGACGTGAGATAATACGCGTTGTGTCAAAGGCTGTGTATTGTTGAGTTAATCAAGTGTTGATTGTCAACAGATGTGGTAACCGTTGTGTCCATGTCTGAACCGGGGTGTTAATGGGTGTGCCGCATAGCGTTAACTAGTTCGTTGATGTATTATAGCCGGTGTGTCGACGGGTGTGCGTCGTTGAGTTAATGAATATATAGTCGCTGCAGGGCAGAAACCTCGTAGCTCGTATTTTCCCTCGCTTAATGCCCTATACTTGAGTGTCAAGATAAAAGTAGTGGAAACCGCCCAATCTACAAGGTTTCAAGATACTTGCAGATCTGCAATTTTTTCATCAATATTTCGGAACATTCTGAATAACGTTACTGAGAATTTCAGACTATAAAAGGCTTTCTTATACCTTTATTTGTAGTTGTTACGTCCCCACCATGGGAATATTTAGTTATTGTTGTTATTTTGTGCAAAAGTGCATTATTGGCTATTTCCCCTAATATAAGCTCTCAATGGGGGTTGGGTTTTTGTGCTAATTCGCTTATTTCCATCGAAATGAGTAGTAAAGTGTGCATTATGAAGAGAGGATATATACAAGTGAGTGAGTGAGTGAATTAGCACTAAAACCCAATGCCCCATTCAATATAATACAATTAAATTAAATTCATTGAGGGCTTATGGTTTAGGGGAAATAGCCAATAATGCGCTTTGGCACAAAATAACACCTGGACCTCTTTGGTGGGGACGTAACAACTACAAATAAAGGTAAGAAAGCCTTCTAGCCTGAAGTGGCGTGTTGATACACATGGCAGTGGTGCATGTGTTGAATGGATGTTGCTGTGTATGATGTGTCGGTGTGTTGAAGTGAGAACCACCTCACCTGCGTCACGTCTGAGCAGAGTGAAGTGCTCGGGCACACCTCCGACGAACACACCCGTGTTCTCTCCAATGATGGAGTGACCACTGGAGGCCGACGCCTGGCCTGATGGGGAGAGAGAGAGGGAGAGAGACAGAGAGACAGAGAGAGAGAGAGAGAGAGAGAGAGAGAGAGAGAGAGAGAGAGAGAGAGAGAGAGAGAGAGAGAGAGAAGATGAAAGAAAAGGTTATAGAGATGAAAACGGGGGAAGTAGAGAGATTTTTTTCAAATACAAAACAGGAGGGAGAACAGAAGAGAATATACGTGAAGTAATGAAAAGATAATGAAGTGAATAGAATAAAGAAAATAAACTGTGAAATAAGTAAATTGTGCCTGTGCTGTGTGTGTGTGTGTGTGTGTGTGTGTGTGTGTGTGTGTGTGTGTGTGTGGGTTGGCTGCATAGCCTCATTATCGTCATCAGACAGAGAGTAGTTGGGATTAACCTGGCTAATACCTTCACACGCACACGCACGCACCCACACACACACACACACACGCACACACACAGGTCAGTATGAATATCAGTAGATTTACCTCTGTATTGATCGTCGACAACGATTGTTCCCACGGCCCCGTGCCTCAGCGCCAAGAAGCTGTGCCACTGTCCATCGTCATAGCGACGGCCTGCATCGCCCTGCACGCCCACAGACACCACAGAGTCCTACACACACACACACACGCACACACAAGCGCGCACACACACACACACACACACACGCACACACACACACACACACACACACACACACACACACACACACACACACACACACACACACACACACACACACACACACACACACACACACACACACACAGTACCAGAGTTAGTGTAGAAGTGTCCTTGAGCAAGGCACTGAACCCCAAATTGCTCCTGATGTGCTGGCTAAGTGCCTTGCATGGTTTCCGCCGCCATCGGTGTATATGAATGTGTGTGTTAATGGGTGAATTGATTGGCTCCATATACTGTACAGTATATGCAGATCTAGTATGTCTTCTCCATGTATGGCTATCCAGGGTTTGATGAGGTCAGTGTCGTGGTCTTCATGTATGCAGATCCAGGTGATGGTAGTCATCTCCACATACTGTATGGTGATCATGTGTTGTGTATACAAACTTGTTTCATGTCACATGATGTCACGAGGCGTGACCATATATGGTGGCGGGATGTCACGAGGCGTGACCATATATGGGGGCGTGATGTCACGAGGCGTGACCATAATGGAAGCGTGATGTCATGATGAGGCATGGCCATATATGGAGGCGTGATGTCACGAGGCGTGACCATATATGGGGGCGTGATGTCACGAGGCGTGACCATTATGGGGGCGTGATGTCATGATGAGGCATGGCCATATATGGAGGCGTGATGTCTGGAGGCGTGATGTCACAAGGCGTGACCATATATGGAGGCGTGATGTCACGAGGCGCGATGTCACAAGGCGTGACCATATATGGAGGCGTGATGTCACAAGGCGTGACCATATATGGAGGCGTGATGTCACAAGGCGTGACCATATATGGAGGCATGGGTACCGCAACAAACGAACGAACGGGAAATGCAGGTTTTCATGATAAAAATGCGTCCTACAGTCGCAACAAAATACAAACATTTGTATTGCCGTTGCATTAATTCATAACCAACTATCACAACTACAGCAAAACAAACTAAACTTAAAGGGGGTGTCAGTGATTTCAGTGTCAGTCAAAAACCCTTAGGTTTCGTTTTTGCCTTGGGACACAAGCTTTCATCCAATCAGGATAGAGAACAAAAACGAAAACTAAGGTTTTTTGACCCCCAGGGGTTAACTGGGGACAGGGAGGAACTCCTTATATGGTCAGCACACTCTATAGTAGAGAGGATTATCACAACAAAACAAAAAAATAAGTGATATTTGAATTAAGTGAAATCACTGACTCTACCTTTAACGGCAGGTATGCAAGAAAACAAACCTTCAACCTGGATTCACCACTACAACAATATACCAACCCTAAACCTCCCTATACCTCTACACAAAAACGAACTAAACCTAAACCGACACAAATAAAACACAACAAACTTAGAAAAGGCCCAAATTCACTCATTGGAGGTTTAGGGTTAGAGTCGTTTGCTTACAGTACGGTATTACCGGCCGGGGCGTGATTAATCACGTCGAACCCGGGTCCAGACCTGGCGACTTCCATTGGTCATAAGTTCAAGCCAATCAGTTCAGTGTACAATTGAATTTTAAGTAGGGTATAGAAGAGGTGTGGGGTGGAAGTATATATATAACAGCATTCACTGCAAAGTAAGCAAAAGTCTGGTCTCCCTATAAATGCTCGGGCCTTGCTGATGCCATGGAGTGGATCTCCTTATTCTCGTGCATGTCTGGCTCACTCAGAATGCAAATTCATGCAGATGAGGAGCGGAGAGCCGTCAGCGTATAGCTCGAGCGTTCATGTCGGAGCGTTGAAAGTTATATTGAAGGGATCACTCTTGACAGCAAGTGCAGCGTCGGGACTCCTGCTAATGCCTGTTTGACTGCTGCTGTGTGTACGGTCAGGTGAATTTGGGACGCAACCTCACGTTCACCCCAGCAAACACACCTGAACCCACTCGGCTGGACCTGCTGTTAGATGTTCAGATTAATGACCCACAGAATGGAGGCTTGTTATAATCGACTTTCTCTGTTGAGGACATTTAGGATAACACCCACACCCACACACACACACACATCAAAGTGTTGTTATAAGACTTTCTGCTGCCTATTAAGTATGACATCATTGTATCAGCTTTTAGCAAGTGGGCAATAACAGCTGTAAAACAAGGAAACGCACACGCGCACACACAGTCACACACACACACACACACACACACACACACACACACACACACACACACACACACACACACACACACACACACACACACACACACACACACACACACACACACACACACACACACACACACACACGCACGCAGTGATGAAGATTTAATCATGGATCAATATTATGTATGAATGCCAGAGTATATCAGCTTCTGGCATGTTTAGTAGCATCACTAGACAGCTCTACTTAACAAGATCCCCGCAGGAAAGAGCACCACGCATCATGAACACCACCCACAGCCAAGATTAACCCCTTTAGGTGTTTAAACATTGCTATTGTTGAATAGTCTATGAGGAAATCAGAAGCCTTTATTGCCATGACATGTAAAACATGTCAGTGCAAAACAGGACGAGACAGTGCAAAAAAACAAAATTTTCAGTGCAATGAATAGTGAATAAATATAAAGTGCAGAGAGTTCAAGTCAGCTCAGGTCAGTTCAGAGCACAAGTCAGTCCATTGCACTCTGAGTGGGGGTGGAGGGAGGATACAGGGGGGTCAGGTGGGGGACACCAGCAGCGTTGAGGAGCCGGATAGCCGTGGGGAAGAAGCTGTCTGAATGTCGGGCCTTCATAATAGTCTTTAGGGACCGCAACCTCCTGCCTGAGGGAAGGGGTTGCAAAAAGACTGTGGCCTGGGTGTGCAGCAGGGTCAGCCATGATCTGTGACCAAATTAGACTGAGAGACTGCCATCGCGCAAATTCCAGCTTTTTTTTCTTTTTTTTTTCTAAATGAGTTTATAGCACAGGCAGACTCTTCACATACTAGAGCATGTCTGAAATAAGTGTCAGAGCTGAAATCGACATGTACATATGAAAAAAATGCTTAAACATGTAGCTATAGGTGTAATGTTAGAGTCCACAGAAGCGAACCTTTCAAGCCTGTTTTTTCAACTCGCTGTTTCTCTGCAAGACATTATACTCTATAAGCCATATCTCCAAAACTGGTGGGCCAAACTGAACAACCAATATGTCAATTTGAAGCTATGATTCCCTGCTTTCATATGATATGACATCAAAAAAATCCAATGGCAGTCCCTCAGTCAAATTTAGTCACATCTACAATATCCTGGCCCTCCTCGAAGCCCTACTCCTAAACAGGGCCTTCAACTGGGGGGCAAAGGGAAGCCAATCACCCTCTCTGCTGATCGCAGCTGCAGCGGGGAACCAAACAGTGATGGTCGAGGGTGACGGTGGACTCCATGATGGCAGTATAGAAGTTAACCAGCAAAGGTTATTTCTTATTTGGGAGGTGGAATTTCCTCAAAAACAGTCTCTTCTGGGCCTTTTTTGTGAGGGTATGTCGATGTTCAGGTCCCCGAGAGACTGTCACCCCCGAGGAAGCGGCATGACTCCACTGTGGTCGACTGGAGTGCCTCCCGATCTACAAGCTAAATAGCAGACCTACAAGCTCTTAGCGCGCCACTCGGTGGCGCGCTAAGAGCTTGTAGATCTGCTATTGGTCCCAGCGGCTATTTTCTGCTATATGGTTTTGCCCAGAATACGGTGCTGGGGTTTATATACCCTGTATACTATTCTCTGCTTGCGTGTGTGTGTTGCGCGTATTTCTGCATGTGCCTGCATGTGTGTATGGCATGATGAACTGCTCTGTGACCCGCACTTGTGCTATATCCTTGGTGTGTGTGTGTGTGTGTGTGTGTGTGTGTGTGTGTGTGTGAAAGTGGATGCCCCAACGCCCTCACTGCTTTCTCTTTAATATACTCTATGTGATGTTGGAAGCTGATGCACACGCACGCGACACACACACACACACACACACACACACACACACACACACACGCACACACGCACACACGCACACACACACACACACACACACACACACACACACACACACACACACACACACACACACACACACCTTTGTTAGTTTGGCCAGATAAGTAGCACTTATCCAAAGTGATCCCCCTATGGTTGATACAGCGACACCTGGCACCCTTGGAGCATGTGTGTGTGTGTGTGTGTGTGTGTTTCTGTGAGCGCCTAACAGTAAGTGACGATTGAGAGAGCAGAATTCATGTGTGTAAATGTATGAGAGTATGCAAGCGTATATGCAAGCACGCGCGCGCGTGTGTGTGTGTGTGTGTGTGTGTGTGTGTGTGTGTGTGTGTGTGTGTGTGTGTGTGTGTGTGTGTGTGTGTGTGTGTGTGTGTGCGTGCGTGCGTGCGTGCGTGCTTAGCCAATCTCTTAAGGAGAGGACAGGCCACACAGGTGAAGTGATGTTCAGCTGAACACTGGGTGACATTCACATAACTTCTTGTGCCTTCGTGTGTGTGTGTGTGTGTGTGTGTGTGTGTGTGTGTCTGTCTGCGCGCGTGCGTGTGTGTGTTCATGACCAGTTCATGACAACATTAGTCCTCATAAGTATACTGTTATAGGAGCACATTTCATCTATTATTTCATATCCATTAGCCTATTTGTTCAGATTTTGGGTAACCCTTCCTTTCCTTTTACAGTATGGTATAGTGCTCATGGATTTATCTGTTGTATTCCATTGTATTCTTTATGTTGTCTTTACTGAGAATAAGGTTAGAAATAAGTTTAGGGTTAAGCATATAGTTTGACTGGTGTTAAGTTTAGGAATACGGTTAGGTTTAACCGTTTAAGCATAATTCACTATACTTTAGGAATACCAGGCAGCGTAGTTCCACCGGCTGTACGCCCGGGGCGAGTTGGTAAAGGGGGCGACTCGTCCGGTATTCGACACCATCACAAAATCTTAATGTTTTGCCATTGCTGGGTTTTTGATTTCATCAACTTTCCCTCTGCGCTACACTAGGTATACAGTAAAAGAGCGGGCGTGATCAAACAAATTGCATTGCAGAACTCCCACCCAGCGCTTTGGGACCAGACCAGACCGGTCTGCCGAAGACACATGCTAATGTGAATTCAAGCAACCGGGATGGTTTACCAGGATAACACAAACCTGCATTAATATATTGTTCAGGCCATGTCTCCCCGCACCCCCCTCCCCACCGCCAATACAAACTGACTGCAAAAATAACCTTAATAATAGAGAAAATATATAATATATATATATAATATGTATGCATGTACTATGTGTACTATGTAAACGCTTCATTTCCATTTTCCAGCCATTCAGTTGCAAAAATAATAATAATAAGTTGGCGACCACCCCGAGGGGTCGCGACCCACAGGTTGAGAACCCCTGGTTTAGGGGAGTTGTTTGATGCTCCATTATTATGAAAAAAATTGCTTCTGGAGTTGACATCCCTTATTTCTGCTCTTAACAGAAAATGAAGAGAAAATATTATAGACATGAAGATCACACACACTCTCTCTCTCTCTCGCTCTCTCTCCCCCTCTGGCTATATATGAACAGAAACAAATGTCAAGATGATAACGTAATCTGCAAAACACAGACGCATGCTAATCTGAATGCGAGATGAGTACACACTACAGCACCAACAGCGTAACAACTCCAACTTCAAGTTCATTTTCACATCGATAGTTTACAGGTGTAAAAGAGAAGGTGAAATTATTCATGAAAGATTCCACAAATTGCAGGCACCACAAATAATACCACATACAGTGTGTGTGTGTGTGTGTGTGTGTGTGTGTGTGTGTGTGTGTGTGTGTGTGTGTGTGTGTGTGTGTGCGTGTGTGTGTGTGTGTGTGTGTCAATGTTGGTTTTAGAAAGTTTACTTAAAGAAGAAGTGCCACGATTTCTTCCAGTTTTTCATGCATTTATGATACAGTTTCTTCCTGGAGGATGAAACCTTGACAGTCAAACATTGAAAAAAAAAAACAGTGATATAGTGACATCACAAATTCACAATATCATCCCCTCCCCTACCCCCTCCCCCGTCATCATACAACAACAGCTGTGGGTGCGGCTTCAGTTTAGGTGGATTCACCACCCAGCTAGCCTGGTAGAAAACAGCGGATTATTTCGAGTGACGCTCCTCTCCACTGTAGTTCACTCCCACTAATCTAGCCCCGCCCCCTCTGCACTGTAGTTCACTCCCACTCATCTAGCCCTGCCCCCTCTCCACTGTAGTTCACTCCCACTCCTCTAGCCCCGCCCCCTCTGCACTGTAGTTCACTCCCACTCCTCTAGCCCCGCCCCCTCTGCACTGTAGTTCACTCCCAGTCCTAGACCAGGAAATGTGTCTCGTTCTCCCAGGCTTTCATTTCTGAGCCGAATGCGAACGTAAATACAAGCCTGGGTATACTGAGGGTTACCACCCAGCAAACCAGGCATACTTAATTAACTGGTGGGCGTGTCCACCAGTTCATTAAAAAATGCTTGGTTTGCCATTCAAAACGACATTTTAACAAATACTGTACACTTTTTTTGAAAAGATTCTTCCTAATAGCACTCCGTGGCAATGGCACTCCATGTTCAACAGTCAGTGACAGATCATTATCTCTAGAGTGTGTGTACAGCGAGTGGTAAAATGCACATCATAGTCTCACAGCCTGCGTGTGACAGCAGCGGCTAATGCTAACTAACCACCTCTCACTGAGAATGCCAGAGTTTCAGCAGCGCACACTTCTTAATTGCATCATTAGAGAGAGAGAGAGAGAGAGAGAGAGAGAGAGAGAGAGAGAGAGTGTGTGTGTGTGTGGGGGCGCGCAAGGGTGTGTGTGTGTGTGTGTGTGTGAGACGTGTGTGTGTGTCAGAGAGAGACAGAGTGAGAGAGAAAGTGTCACTCAGTGACAGCTAACTAATCTAACGTGTGCGTGCAGATCTGTGCGTGCGAGCGCACGCATCCCATTCATGTGAATACGTGTGTTTGTGCTAGAATGTGTATCTGTGCATGTGTCAGTTCACACGCGCGCGTGTTTCTAAGCATACCAGTTTCCTGTGTCACGCTAAATTAGCCCCCCTGCGCTGGTAATCCCATTAGGCTAGCTCAACAGGCTAATGGGGGAACTAATGGCCCCAGCTATATGTATCTAGGGGAACACTAATAAGCCGTGACACCACTCCCACTGTTAATTACCACAAACTAGACTAAACGTAACAAATCAACTGGGTTAGAGACGAGACGCAGATGTGGCAACGCACACGATACACTAAACACACATATCCATACACTACTCAACTTCAGGAATGTACAACGTTGTGCACATAATGCACACACATACTGCACACACACACACACACACACACACAGACACACACACGCGCGCGCGCGCAGCACGCACACTTGAGTTGACACGACACTGAAGCGGAGAGACAACGTGTGGAGTGGTTTTGTGTGTGTGTGTGTGTGTGTGTGTGTGTGTGTGTGATGTGTAATCATCCTCCATCATTGCTTTCATCATTGAAGTCGTTGACTCTTTACCCCCCTACATGTGTCTGTGTGGATGGATAAGGATGATGTGTGTGTGTGTGTGTGTGTGTGTGTGTGCGTGCGTGCACATGCACGTGAAGCTTAATTAGCTTGTGATTGGTATTCACGCGTGGTGACTGCAGGGAATGAGTTAATTGCAGGCCAATTCAAACGTTGACACACTTTCAAAGTTCTCTCTCTCTCTCTCTCTCTAACTGAGAGAAACCAATGAGGGCTGCAAATCACATTTATTAGATGAGAGACATGGAGAGAAGAAGTGAACGGCAGATGGAGAGACAAGACAGACTGGAAATATGGGGAAGAGGGGAGCTTATATATAGGATGAAACAAACAACAGGACAAAATGAAATTAGTGGATGAGACGTTCTCATGAAGAGTTCTGGGTTCATACTACAGTTCTATACAGAACCGGGGTCAAGTTCCGTGACTACAAGAAGAAAAAAATATGTTTTATTAGGGATGTTCCACATTGACATTTTTGCCGATTTTTCCGATATTGTCAAACTCCGATCGTGGACACATTATGCCACATTTTATTGTGATTCCCTAAATGCATTCATAAATGTAAGGTTTTTCCAAATAAAAAAATAAACATTATCATAACAATTTAATTAATTCAAACGGATACATTAAAACCGATAACGATTTTCCGATATTACATTTTCATGCAAATATCGGCCGACAATATCGGGAGGCCGATAATATCCCTACATTTTATACGCGATAAAGCATGCAACACGAATTGTCCTCCAGTACTGCGCAAAAAGCATGGAATACGGATGTGTATATTACAGGAAACTCCCGTTAAAGGACCACTTCACCACTTTTCAACCTATCTTCATATAATAGGCCCTCACTAAAAATCACTCTGTCTGTGTCTCATAGGAGGGCTGTGGGCAGTTCAGAAACCCGTCCTCCAGTGACATCATCGATGGGGAATACAAGCCAATAGAAACTGCAACTGCAGGCTTTCTAGTCCTGAAAAGTTGCAATGCGAAAATGGAAGTCATCGTTCTCACGATAAGGACAATCTAAACATTTTTTGTAGAAAAATCTGCCTAATGACCTACAAGCTCATAGCGCGCCACCGAGTGGCGCGCTACGAGCTTGTAGGTCTGCTATTTTTGAAAAATCGAACGACTGACGTAGAAGACATTTTTAGAATCTGATCTCAGGTCAGTTAAATGTCTTGCTCAGGGACAGTTTGACCTGAAGCCTGCAGGAGCCGAGGATCGAACCAGGACCATCTCATTCCACTCTACCTCCGCCATATCCACTGTCACCCCAAAATGCGCTCACATCCGATCAACACACTGCATGGATAGTACTCATGCTAATAAACTACGCTTCAGTCATTTCATATTGCACGGCCAGCAGGGCGAAATTAACATTTATAAGGAATGGGGAGCAGACATTTCAATAGAAAGCATTGTTGTGGGTGGCAGTGATCAGAAATCATGTCATGGTATCATTTAATTAGATTTAACAGTGGCGATGAGTCAAAGCTGTCTTTATTTCATTTTTTCATATTTAGCCGATTTCAGTTCAGAAGATTCTAAAGCTGCGTTCAACTATTTTGACCGAAATTAGAAAAGCAACATGACTCGGTGGTCTGAAAGGCTCACGCATACTCCAGATTTTAGGTGATAACCTACTCACCGCGGTGGATGGGAAAACTACAACATGGCAGTGTTGTTTTTGCCAGCAAAATTTGATTTAATTTTAGGCTCTTGAGTAGTTTTCATTTAGTTTTAGTCACATTTTAGTCTTACCTGGAATGTCTTAGTGTTAGTCTAGTTTTAGTTGACTAAATATCATAGGATTATAGTTGACTAAATATACAGTTGATTTAGTTGACTAAGTGCCTTGATGCCGTCGTAATGACTGTTTTTACACAAATAGCCGATCTACAAGCTCACAACGCGTCGCACCGTGACGCGTTGTGAGCTTGTAGATCGTCTATTTTCAGCATGCAACCAAGTGTAAAATGACTTACTGTATATATTGGATCTCTTGTCCACTAGTCCCTTCCTTTTAGTCTAGTTTTTATTTGTTGACAAAAGTGTCAGTAGATTTAGTCTTAGTTTTAGTCACCATAGCTTAGTTTTCATTTAGTTTACATTCAGTTTTCATCAGTGGAAAAAAGGTAGTCGACGAACATTTTTCGCCGTAGTTTTAGTCGACAGAAACAACACTGCAACATGACGTCACTGAGCCACAGTGATAAGCGACTCACCGCTCACCTCCAGCACATCTTTCTGTTTTCACTATAACCACCTAAAAACTGTATAGTACTGTATATGCCTCCCGCTTTAATATGACTGCATAATGTCGATTCCAATTCAGATGGTATACACAGATATTATATTTCTAACCTGTGGATCAAACAGGAAGTAAGGGCGTCCATTTTGGATCTGCAGGGCCACAAACTCTTTCTGGTTTCCCGGAGAGAAGGCGACAAGCAGCAGGCCGTCTGGAGCCCGGGTTCTGAAGCTCAGCTGCACCCCTGAGAGAGACAGACAGGCAGTGTGTGTGTGTGTGTGTGTGTGTGTGTGTGTGTGTGAGAGAGAGAGCGAAAGAGAGCAATAGAAAGTACATATAAATTCACAGCAGACAACACACATCACATTACTTTTCAATGACATGTGGTCACAAGACGAACATTGCACAGACATTGCTTTCACTGATAATATGCAATATGTTCTATCGTTATTATTGATTGTAGCTTGAAGAGACAAGAGAGATTAAGGCTACAATACTGAGGTAAAATACACTCTGTCCTCCCTCCTCCACACGCAGGCATGCACGCAGGCACGCAGGCACACACGGTACATGTAAATCTAAATCCTCTCCTCAGAGCTGCCATGTACAGCCTAGACTCTCTAGGCTCTAGAGTCTCAAAATATACCCCAGAACTTTGATGTCTAGTGTGCACAATGAGTGTGTGTGTGCGCGCGTGTGAATTCATCTAACATCTCCATCAGGGTGGGTATTCCCAGCAGTTCACTAAGTTCACTTTATTTCTATTAGAAGCAGAACAGCCCTAGAATGATTCCAGGTCTAAAGTGCATCAGAGGTAACACAGGTCTACTGTCTCAATATAACACTGTTAAAGTCACAATGTCCTATTTTACAATAGGTCCTTCAACTATGTTCTAGCACATAATTCAGAATGAATATCATTTTGAATTATGCACAAAATCATTCCTACACTCTCGACACACAGACACAAGATACATATTTTAACGCCCGGCACCTGGCGTTTAGTTCGTGGATGTGCGTGCTCTGTTGTATTTGTATGTATTTGTAGTTGCGTCATGGACAGAGGAATCCAGAATAACTTCTGTATGACCTACGGTTCAAGAGTTATAGGCCAAAGAGTGAGGAGTGGCCCGTTATTGACCATATGCAGACGGCTGCCATCTTGCCAGCAAGGTGATAACTAGGTGCAACTTCCCATACACAGCCCATTCATCCAAACAGAAAAGTCCTATCTAATTAGATTAAATAACGTCAACATTGCAGCTGTACGGAAAGCAGCCGTGTGCATTATCGCCAATAGCCCCAATAGTGGTATAAACACAGTTTTCTTAAGGTTTTTATTCCATAAAGTCATGGATGTTTTCTATACGTGTTTTCCATGGCCTCATAAAGCTTTGTGTGCCCATCTGACCTGACGGGAGAACCTGTGTTTTAAAATGTTATCAATCAAAGCTGGGAAGACTATAGAGGGTCATCCTGTGAGACCAATACTGCTTCCTGTAACTTAACTTACTCTGAAATGCACGCGTACGCAGGCACGTGTTCACACACACACACACACACACACACACACACACACACACACACACACACACCCCCCCCCCCCCCCCCACACACACACACACACACACACACACAACCCCCCCTACTGGGATTCATCTTGCGTGCTGCTCTGCCGTGTATCAGTGGATCAGGGATTGAATCTTAATCCACCAGCAGATCCACATGGAAACATGGAGCGTGTGTGTGTCTGAGTGTGTGTGTGTGTGTGTGTGTGTGTGTGTGTGTGTGTCTGTGTGTGTGTGTGTGTGTGTGTGTGTGTGTGTGTGTGTGTGTGTGCGTATGTGCGCGTGCGTGCGCGTGCGTGCGTATCTTCATCTCTATCTGCCTCTATGGGGAACAGAAGTGTGGGAAGATCTGAGGATCTGAAAGGAGAGATGGCTCAGGGTTCAACACAAGCTTTTACTTTGTATGAATGGCTACCGAGTTAACTAATAATTTAACATGAATATTTTATTATGCGTCAGAGATCCTACTCTGTACTGTTTTATATGATTATAAACTATGTGGACTTTATTACACAATGCACAAAAGGACACCCAAAGGGAGCTATGGCCAGTGACAGGGTAACAGGTCAGAGGTCAGAGCAGTGGTTAGTGTAGCTATATAGAAACAAAAGTAGGTGCTTGGGTAAAAACTAAATTAATGAATGTGGCTACATTTACTGTATCGTCCTTTGTAAAAAGGGGAAAAAAGAGTACGTTAAATGGTTTCATTTTACAATAAAAAAAGATTATCCTTATGACTGTATACCATGTCTACGCATCTACAACTGACAGTATATCAGTAGTAAATCAGTGTCAATCAGGGCTTTTAGCAGACGTTATCCAGAGGATAACGTCCTGTGGAGACTTCTCCGTTTCGTCGCGCACATCTATCCTCACATAAATATAAATCTATTTCGAGATCTATAGGCATATATATATATATATATATATATGTATATATATACAGTAGCATGTTGCTTGGCAGGAAAGGACATAAACATATAAGCTCTAAAGATATTTTACAATATATTTCCGTGAACGGAAAATGGCAGCTTCCTTACTCGTATTTCTGGAGGTTTACTGTAGTTCCAGACTCTATATAGCATTGGGAGATTGTGGAATATAGTTGTCTGGCTTATTATACGCAAGACTATACCGACCATACTGTGTAGTTGTGTGTCAGTGTTGCGTCACTGCTGAAAACTGTGGTCATGTAAGTGGTCATGTAAACAGAGTGAGTAAGAAACTTTTTTTTTTTTTTAAACAAGATAACATGTCTCGGCTCAGCTGCCGTTTGTCCTGGAAGATCTTAATAACATTTTTGTTGGGCGGGCACCCCTTTTGGTGTTTCAATCATAATGTTATAATTTAGCTATTGATTGCAGATCTACAAGCTCTATAGCGCGCCACCGAGTGGCGCGCTACGAGCTTGTAGGTCTGCTATTTTTGAACAAAATCGTTAAAATGTGGCACAAATCTTTGAATATATATTATTTCAGAAGACTTTTTTTTTCGACGTCAGGCCTGAATGGATTAATACCTTTATGCTCGCAATAACATAACAAGCAAACTGACTGCAATGCGTTTCAGCATAACACAAACAAAACACACACACACACACACACACACCTCATTTACATAATGTATATCATATTTTGATGCGGGAATCATGTATTGTAATAGCACCATCTCCTTCCAGTGCCTCAAATTGTGCCATGATTCATGTACAGCGCATACTATAGCTATTTCCTATCTTACTACTTGTTATTCTTAATTATTCATTTTAACGTTACTGCCGCTATAACCTTGAAGAACCGAAACCAAATCATTTTAGTTTAAAAAAAAAAAAAAAAAACAATCTTGAATCTCGACTCTAAATAGCATGCTTATAGCAGCTGTCCACGAGTAAACATACGTGGAATAATACATTTCTCAAGCGACGAGAGGAGGAGCTGACATTGTGCTTCATGGCGTCGGAGCCAGATAAAGACGTTCTCTCTTGCGTCAGACTGACAATCTGTACGTCCAGCAGTCATGTGTCATTTACATTCATGACCTTGTCACCGCCGAGACGAGAGAAGCCGTGACAGATATGTGACATCACATTATCTCCTTTTAACCTCTCTGTCTTTCACTCTCTCACCATAACGTCGCATACCGGCATCCACTCTCGCTCCCTCGGTCACCTCTGCTTTTAACCCATTCTGGCCGGGGACCCCTTTTTTGGTGTTAGCGTCATGTTATAGCTTCAGCTATTGAAAAATAGCAGATCTACAAGCTCATAGCGCGCCACCGAGTGGCGCGCTACGAGCTTGTAGGTCTGCTATTTTTTTGAAAAATCGAAGAACGACTTTTTTTTCCCAGAAAACTGTCAGGATGTAGAAGACATTTTTAGAATCTGATCTCAAGAAGTCAAAATGGGTTAACCTTCCTCCTCTCTTTCCTGACCTTTCAATCCTCCTCTTCCTTCTCCCTTTACCTTTTTCTTGACCTGAATTTCCATGTCTCCTTCGCAGGGGGTTTTGGACTTTTGATATCCCCCCATTTTGTATGTTTGGTCCCTGCTTTTAGGTTAGACTGAATGAAATACATTTCAGGCAGACCCGTCTGATATGTTTGTAATTCATGTTTGATATGACATTTTAACAATACATTTTAATATCCAAATGCTTCAAAACGTTTCTACATTTTCTCTAGTTTTTTTTTAAAAGAAAAACATATTTTTTTTGCAGAAATAGGAGCACCCGCTGACCTATAGCAGTCCAGGCATCTGCCACATATATAGGCTCTGGCCTGACAAGAGGAAATAGCAGCTACTGTATATACATTATATACACTTACAGTATTATATATATTGATATTTGGCGTACAACAGAGTACAGTATGTAACAAACAGAACCGTGATCTTTCTATAGCTCCAATGTTATCTTCTTCTCTCTCTACTCCAGTGGTTCCCAAAATGGGGTCCCGGGGGGACCCCTAGGGGTTCTTGAGGGAGTTTCAGGGGGGTCCCCATGCAGCTAAATGATAGTGATTGTGATGATTGGAACCAAAATGGGACCGTTATGGGTCTGTAACTCTGAGAATGTACAAAATGGAACCAAATGGAACCCTTATTAAAATGATTGAAAATCACTGCTATAGGGGCCGTAAAACGTTCTTCTCTCATGGGGGTCCCAGACGGTATCTCTTCAAATGGGGGGGGGGGGGGGTCCGCGGGGCTAATTAGTGTCAATTTGGGGGTCCTTGACTTGAAAAGGTTCTGATGCTCCAGACGTACGGTACGTACAGATGACGTAGAGGTATACAGACGCTGGCGGCTGGTAATCAGAAGGCCATGCACCTGTTTGCCTCCTAGCCGCCCCCCCCCCCGCCCCACGTGTCTGTGTAGAAGTGTCCCTCTGGACAAGACCCCCCCGCGGGATTAACAAAGGTTTTAAGGCCCCCTCTTTTCCCAGTCTTTCCGCTGATGTCAATCAGGTGGTCTGTGGGGAGGCCTGCAGCATGCTGTACATCGCGTGCTGTCATGATGACTACTGTGACCAATTTTCACACAGTAGCCAAGAAAAGCATTTATGACACACTCGCGCGCACACACGCACGCGCACACACACACACACACACACACACACACACACACGCACACACACACGCACACACGCGCACACACACCGAATGGACCCAAGAGACAATCACATTCTCTCATAGGACCTGACCTTGCAGAAACAAACAAACATCCATATTGCTCAAACGTCGTCAGCAAAATAAAAAAACCTGATGTTCACTTCATACGACACACAGCACTGACGTACAGTACAAAGTACACACGGCCATGACATATACATCACTATACGACATGCATAGTGCAGCTGAATATTGTCTATTTTAGTTATTTAAATGGAAATAAAAAGGAGGCTGAATTCTAAGTTATATAGCTTCTCAAATCAGACTAACAATACACACTAAAGAACGCTATTTCCATGTATTGCCTATAATTTTGCCTTATTTATGAGTCATTATTATTATATAATGATTGATAATTGTTTTACCGGTATTTGTATACAGCACTTCTCCAACCATATAGTTACTATAAGTGCTTTAGAACGAGGTTAAAAGAGCATGATTAGGTCAATTGTACCTAGTTAAAGGTTCGTAGAGCTTTGTGCGTGCGCATGTGTGCGTGTCATTGTGTTTTAGTGTACAGTGTACTCAACATTACATTACTCTGCTCTCCCCTGAGGACTTCTGTCAACTTCACAGCAATCAAAGCACACACTCTCTGTCCCAGTCTCTGTCCCACACATGCACATTGTCATGTGTGCACTCACAACACACACACACACACACACACACACACACACACACACACACACACACACACACACGCACACCGTCATGTGTGCACTCACAAACAAAATGTCTATGCGCAACATTCAAGTGCCAGACAAGCACACAGCTATGTATAAATAGAAATGTACAAACTGAAAGCTTAAAGGAGCAGTCCCACCCCTTTTTCAACCATATCTTCACGTCATTGTTCCTCACTAATAATACTCCCAGACGCCCTGAGGGCAAGAAGCGACCGCACTGAAACAACAGAGGTTCTTAATACGACACTATAGGCCTAATCTAGAGTCTAGACAACAGAGCAACAGAGCTTCTTAATACGACACTATAGGCATTTTTGATTGATTGATTGATTGAAATATTTATTAAGAGATTGCAGAATTGCAGTACAATTCAAGCACAACTCAATACAAAGACTGTTAACTGTGAGTGGACGACCCAATAAAGCATTACACTTGTTTACAACAGGGTCCATGGGCGTAGCTTGACCCTGACCCCAGGGGGTGCGAATGTCTGGGGGGGATTTTTAACCTTTTTTTTTTGCCGTTTTAATATATTTAGGACAGCAGCACACACACACACACACACACACACACACACACACACACACACACACACACACACACACACACACACACACACACACACACACACACACACACACACACACACACACACACACACAGCCTCAAAATACACAGCTCAGTGTTAGGGAACGCTGTAGCAATTTACAATTTAGGCATTTAGCAGACGTTCTTAAACCCTTAGACTACTAATCCCAATTTTTTTTATTTGGGTAACAAATTGGCAAATTTTTAATTCATCATTTTAACATTAATAGAAAGACCTGATGGTTTGAACAGATCGTTTATATGCCTATGGCAAGCCTAGTGTCTTCTCTAAGATTGCCACCAGATGGCGGGAATGCACCATTATGCTGATTTTGACAAAAATAGACGAATCTAGGTAAGTCACTTCCAGTTCAAAGATCGTCAACATCCGGTAGTATTTTGACCTTAGTCGATAGCTTTGGCTCTCGGGAATGCTAAGCTAATGCTATATTTTTCATAACTAAGTCAAATTAACCTCAAATCAACCCCAAAACATCGCAAAATATCACATTTTTTACAGTGACGCACATAGAGACGGCGTGCGTGCGCGATGGCGCACGATCACACGGATTTCGGCCGTTTTTTGGTAAATTACATCCAACATTAGCGATATTAGCGAAAAACATGCTCATTTTTGCTCCGTTGAACCCCCTAAAACTGACATTGATTGACATTCCGTTTCTTCCGTTTATGGCATGTTTATATTTTTCGATTAATTCCGTTTTATCCGGGTTCCGTAGCCTAGGGGTTAATCCAGAGTGATTTACATTAAGCAAGAACAAAAAAGCATGGGAATCATTTAAAAAGCATTTATCATGAAACATGCGTAAGCTAAGAACGTAACAGTGGAATATCTATATAATGAAACTATATTATAAACTATATATGCTATACTATGCTATACGTGTGGAAGACCCATAGATCCATATAGATCCATAGACCCCAAGGTAGCCGCAATGAAGTAATAAATATAGCAATAGAGTTCAAAGGTTGCAGATGAAGGACAGCTGCACTAATTGGCGTCGTTAAGGCGTGCATGGCAACAGTTTGTGTCTCGTGTGATGTCACACCAGGAGATATAAGATGATGCACTGTGTTGAAAATGACTGTAGACAGACAGACAGACAGACAGACAGACAGACAGACAGACAGACAGACAGACAGACAGACAGACAGACAGACAGACAGACAGACAGACAGACAGACAGACAGACAGACAGACAGACAGACAGACAGACAGACAGACAGACAGACAGATGTTGTCTTGGACCGTTACCAAAGCAGGAGGACCAAAGCGAGTATATCATGCTGCTGTAGCAGTGAGGAACAAACTGTATTCCTTTGGAGGCCACTATGATGGAAGGGCCATCAACAACATGGGACAGATGGATGTCCATGTCTTCAACACAGTGTCTTTATGCTGGAAGAAGTTACCTCCAGTGGAACCAGGAAGAGGAGACGGTCACCTTGAGGTTCCATCCATGCGCTACGACCACACAGCTGTGTTGGTGGAAGATACAGTCTACATCTGGGGAGGGGAGCCTTACTGCAATGTGCTTTATGCATTTGATGTTTACACCCACAGATGGTTCCAACCCAGGGTTTCTGGGACTGTTCCAGAGGAGAGGAGCTACCACTCAGCATGTGTGTTGGAGAAGGTCATGTTTATCCATGGAGGAAAGACCAAGCTGAATGAATGGACTAGTGGCATGTACAAGTTGGACACCAGCACAATGGTCTGGACTTTAATTAACGCCAGAGGAACTCCACCTCCTGCTTCAAGCCTTCACTCCACCATGAAGGTCACCGTCGTCGGGACAAAGATGTTTGTATTCGGGGGCTGGACGGGGTACCAGGGTAACGGGGTCTACACAACCATCAGAGTGTTTGACACAGAGACAAACACCTGGCTGGACACACCTTCTGCACAACTTCTACCAGAAGGACGCTGGTGTCACTCAGCATTTATCTACAATGGAGAGCTGTACATATTTGGTGGCTGGAACGGTAACCAGACCTTCAATGATGTGTTGAAATTCAGTCCAGAGACCTTCTCCTGGAAGAAGGTTGAGGCCCAGGGGAAACTCCCATGTGTTATAGATGGCGTGTGCTGTTGTGCATTGTGCATTGTGGGAGATCGTATCATCCTCTTTGGAGGATACAAAGGAGATCACACTATCTCTGATGAGCTGTTCATCTTAGACTTGAGTCCTTGTCTTAAGACGTTATGTAAGCTAGAAGTTATTCAGTACGCTCTGGACCAATCAGAACTCCCACACGACATCAGGTGGGAACTGGCAGCCATGGCAACCAACGGCAACGACAACAACCGAGACCACATTCCAGACGAAGGAACAGCAGAAAGATCAAGAAATGATGGATCAACATCTCATCCCACCTGATGGTGAGCCACCTCTCAGCATCACTCACTGAGATTCAAACCTCAGGAGACTCCTTCTCTCCAGACAGGCTCTCTAACCATTCAGCTAGGCATCAAACAATGACAATTGTTCCGTCCAACACAATGCAGTGGAAACCTGTGTCTGTATGTTCCAAAACTGAACACGGTGGAACTCTCTTTACTGTATATTTATTTCTATGATCTATTTTTGAGTGGTGCAACCACTCCTACAACAAGCAATGTCCGTGTACACCTATGTATGTACCCATGTGTGTGGCATGTGGTCATGAGCACGAGTATATGACTATAGGGTACCAGTAGGGGGCGCCAGAAACAGAGAGGGATAGTGCTGCAATGCTGCCTGCTAATGAGAGAGAGAGAGAGAGGTGGAGGGGGGGAGCTGCACCACTCAGTTCACACAGGTGTGATTTTTATTTAAAGGACCAAGCAATCCTGAAAGGACTTGGTCCTTTATTGTTATTGTTAGTTTTTTTTTCTCCAAAAAAATAATAATTGCGAAAAAGTTGTGTTGATTTTGTACCAAAACTCCACAGCCATATACAGTACATGCTAAACACAGCCAAGAAATCAATGGAAATCAGACTTTGAATATAGGGGACAAATTAGCACATTCTACACCAAGCCAACCTGGGACACGAAGCAAGAGGTGTCACTGACACCCAATCGGCCATTAGACACCGAGAAACACATGACAGGGACAACTTGAAATATAAATGTTAATTAAAAGAGCCTGGGCTTTATTTTTATTTTTATGGAAACAGTAAAAACTCAAATAACAAAAAAAAAATCTAGTTTTAAAGAATAGACCAAATACGTAAACCTAAATCCCATAAAACCTGCCACTGGCTAATTGAGGAGCCATGGGGTGAATTAACCCTAAACCCCAATAAGGCTAAATAAACAAATCCTAAAACAATAGGGTAAACTTAAACTCAGGGATAAACTGGAGAAAATCTAAGAGTGGTTAGATCAGGCTTCCTTCAGATACATGGCGAATGCACTCATTCCTTGCATACAATGCACTGAAGTTCCCTCAGTCAAGCCCCGCCACTCTTGGCCCTCTCGCTCACTCACTGCCTTGCTCTCTCCCACAATGTTAATGTTAAGTTAGTAAAGTTACACCTATTTCATGTAAATAACATGGTAAAATGTGCAGCATTGGGAGGTAAAGGGGAGGCACTTTCATTGTGAAGGAACGACAGGATGAGGAAAGGTGTTGTTTCTAATTGTCGAGAGTAATGGCTGCGTGTGCTATTGAACAGTCAAACTATTCGTATCAATATACGGCTGTGTTACGGACCACGGTCCTTGTGATTATGTGTTATTTGTTATTAAGTATAATTATTATTTATGGTGTCTATTAAATTAGGATAATAATTATAAGTTTGTTATTTTGTTATTATGTTTTATGGCATGTGACAAGTTGTATTTATTTTTGCTACAGTACTCAAGTGAATTGACAGACATGGCTCTGAGTGACAGGTCCCTGATTGGACCTGCCCCTCTGTTCCTTATTGGTTCTCCCCGACAACACCAGTTTCCTGTTGGCTGGGCACTCTTCCTGTCTCTCTATAACAGCTCAGTTGAACTTGGACTTCACGAGGGGACGACAGCATATCAGCAGCAGAGACTCGATCCCTCTAGTCCTCTCTTTTTGTTTCATTTTGTCCTTAGTTCGTTGTTCTGTTTCGTTACGCCGTAAGTTACACCAGTTATGATTTGTTGTATTTAGCCCAGTTAAAAGTAATCTTTGTTTTGCCTATATATAAGTCTGTAGCCTATTATTTGTCATTGTTAAATAAGAAGCCCGGTTCCTACTCCACCATGTAGGGGTTCCAGGTAATTTTCTTTTTCAACTTATTGTATTTTTGATTAGTTAGGGTAGTTAGGGATTTAGAATTGTCTTTTGTTTAACATTCTGTTAGGGCCTTTAGATAGGGGTAAGCTTTTGATTTCTAGTTAGATTTGTTTTATTAGAATAGAACCTGCACCTTGAAGCCAAAATGTGAGAGTTGTGAACGAGAAATGTAAAATTGTCTCCGCTATTGAACAAAAAGAGCTACTACAAATAAATGTAAGTTATTTTTAACCCTGTCTCCTCGCAAATTATGTCATGTCCCGGCCTTCACCCTAGACGAAGGTCCATAACAGGCTGTATCAACAAAATAATTATGTCATAGGTATATGAGGGCCTCATATTTGGTCTTGAAACGGGCCTCCAGAGTCCAAAGGCCGCCCCTGGACAGGACACTGCAATCCTGCAAGATCGTTTATTTACCTGATTGCTGTCAGTGTTTTCTTATAGTTCACTTTAGAAAACTGCGCAAATAAGTATAGGCTACTTCATTACAGAGGGGCGGGCTGGCGGGGGCATCTTTGTAATTATGTCTCGAATGTCCTTAAGGATTATAATGAAAATAGTAAAGTTTAGTGAAAAGCTTCGGCAGGACAACAACACATACAGCAGCGTGTACATAAGAGTCACAACGACTCACGTTAGTCACCCAGAGACCACCTGCTTTACGGCAGAATTGTAAACATAGTGATGCCCGTCTCTTAAAGCAGGGGTTCTCAACCCGTGGGTTGTGACCCCCCTTTTTTTTGCCCCCAGGCAACACTGGTCTATATTGTACTTGACAATAATGACTTAACTTTTGCAGAAAATAATTCTAAAACCCCCAAATAATGTTGAATGAAAGAACACGAACGTCATATTATTACTCGGTTTGCTTTGTTAGCATGCAGTGCAATGCAACTTTACTGCTAACATGGCATGAAATATATTCATGTTTCACGAGAATGTGCTACATGTGTTATAGCTATGAGTGAATTAGCATTTTGCCAGCTAATGAATTGTTAATCATTGGTTTCATCTGCAATATAATTAAATGTGTCATGTATGATTAAAGAATGTTACTTCCGGAGCAGTATTTGGTGTTTTATTAGAGAATGCTTCAAAGCTTCAGGGAGAATTATTCTGTTGTGTAATATGTCTCGTTAGAGGTTACCATATATATACACATTACAGTATACCTTACAGTACACATGCAGTCAAATCCTTACTTAGTGTTACTATGCATTTGTTTGATATCAGCAGGCGTACAGTACCGTTCTGCTATTTGTGCAGCAAAGCTTTAAATGCAGAATACATACATACAGTAGGATATGTTTTTAGAACACAATATACCGCAATTATGTTCTCACATCAGAACAATGGGATTCAGGTTCCTATAGGCGAAGTGTTCCATTAAGAGGTTTGTGTTTTACTGTAGGCTACATATTGTTTACATCACTCTTATTTTTGAGTATATCTATTTGTTATTCTGTATCATTCTTTTCCTCAGTTGGTCATTAACCCATTTAAAGCATTATGTTATACATTAGCTATTGAAAAATAGCAGATCTACAAGCTCAGAGCGCGACACTTGTACGGTAGGTCTGCTATTTTTGAAAATTTGTGAAAATGTGCCTCAAATCTTTGAATATATATATATATATTGAAATAAAATAAAAACCTCAGCACTGCAGAAATGTTTCCCAAACCTATTTTTATACGGCTGAGCTGCTGGTCCAACCCGACACGTCTGGAGGCACTTTGTTAACATTAAGTACTATGCTTTGTACAAACCGACGCAAATTTTCATGAAGAAGTACAATTATGTTAACTGTTGAGATGCATATTTAATCAGCTCTAACGTTTAATCATGTACATCGTGACGTGCGGACTATAACAAAGTGATACTTCTAATCTCAGTTTAAATAGCAATGATTGTATAGCAGGAATAAAAGCATAGCACAGTGTATTGTTTTAAAATGGAGCCTTGTTTATGAGCTAATATTGTTTCATATGTTATTGTACGGTTGCTCGGTAAACAGCAGAGGTGGTGTGTAATCATCTCTACAACATAACCTGAATAACTCCAGTCATGTTAGCTCTCTGCTGGCATTAATCAGAGCCTGGTGTATTAACCCATTTTGACCTAAGTTCCATTCTACAAAATGTCTTCTAAAACATGACAGTTTTTCCTGAAAAACCTCATGTTTCTATCTCAGTGGTGCTCAAACCTGTCATGTCAAGGACCCCCACAAATAATTGGCCGCCGACCCCCCGATCTGAAAATATGTTGTTCCCAGAAGCAAAGATTTTAGTTAAAAACGTTCGCTCTTCAACATTTTCACGATAAAAAAAAAAATAGCAAACCTACAAGCTTACAAGCTGCAAGCTTACGACCTACAAGCTACAAGCTTGTAGATCTGCTATTTTCCAATAGCTAAAGTATGACACAATGCTATAGACACCGAGAGGGGGTTCCCGTCCAAAACGGATTAATGAGCGTGCGGCAGCCAGCTAATTACACCCATAGATTCTGCAGCAGCCCATTAAATATACAAATGACAGAATTAAAGAGCCCAGCCTCTCCTGATTAATCTTTAAATGGAGAAAAACTAATGATGTCTGCGCAAACTTTCCCTTCACACCACACTTCTCCCCCCCTCTCTCTCCCCTCTCCACGCAGACGGCCTGGCAATCAATCAAATTAATTAAGGAAAAATCATTTGTATCATTTAACATTTCCCTTTTTTTTTCCCTCTCTCCCCCCTGTTCAGCCCTGCTGTATTATAGTGCTGCCCTGTCGACGTACATACAGCGTTCTGTAACGGTGAACTGTACTTCTATTGTACTGTAGTGAAAGAAGTACTGTGCACAGAAAAACGCTCATTTAACCCATTTTGACCTGATTCTACAAATGTCTTCTAAATCCTGACAGTTTTCTGAAAAAACCCTATGTTTCTATGACAGTGGTTCGCATACAATTCCATGTCAAGGACCCCCAGAATTATTATGTAATTGGCCGCCGACCCCCCCCCCCCCCATCTGAAAATATGTTGTTCCAGGAACCCCTCCCCCAGAAGCAAAGATTTGACTTAAAAACATTCGCTGTGAAAGAATATATATTCAAAGATTTGCAACAAATTTGCAAACAGATTTTTACGAGCTCATAGCACGCCACCGAGTGGCGCGCTATGAGCTCGTAGGTCTGCTATTTTTCAATCGCTAAAGTGTAACCAAAAGGGGTTCCTCCGCCCTGAATGGGTTAAAACGAGTATACAAATGGATTTTAACTGCGTAGTACTCTCTCTATATATACTGTAACTGTTGTACAGCAACCAGCCTCTCTAATGTTTATTTTAATTTCCTCCAGCTCCTTCTTCAGTCTGCACCTGCGACGTTCCATATCATGTTCATTTATAGTTTGGGCTTCAATCAAATGCATCTGGAGACAGTATATAGCAGGAATGTGAGCAGCTCATCAGTGAACCAATGAGGTGAGAGGGGGGGCGCGCTATCCCGTCATCTGTGAATTTATAAAATGGACTGTTCATATTATTAACCCATTTTGGACTGAAGTCGATTAAAAAAAAGGCTTCTAAATCCTAAAAAAAAAAATCTGAAAAACCCACGTTTCTATGTCAGTGGTGTCATGTCAAGGACCCCCAGATTTATCTGTATTTGGCCGCAGAACCCCCCCATCTGAAAATATGTTGTTCCAGGGACCTCCCAGAAGGCCTCCCAGTTCACTCGGTGGCGCGCTATGAGCTTGTAGATCTGCTATTTTCCAATAGCTAAAGTAGAACATAATGCTTAAAACACCGACAGGGGTTGCCCGACCAAAATGGGTTAAAACATCACATTTTACAAAGGGGTATAAGAAGACATACTTTGATCCAAAGCAACGTATATGAGGGGATCGACTCCTTCATTCAAAACTCAACAATGAGCGCCATAGCCTCCTCATATACGCCAGTACAGACGGGGTTGAATGGAGTCGTATGTAATTATGGAAACAAGCACTCAGAGGATATTTATAATTTAAACATTGACTGCATGAGGATATATAGCCTCTTTTGATCCAAATGAAGATTCACTGGAGGAAACGCTATGCGTGACCTCAAAATGTTCTAGATTAATTTAGCAGAGAGGGGAAACATTATCATAGATGCATTCCGTTTATGAAATTATAAGCACTCGTGCAGCATTCATATTATAATAATTGTGGATGGGGAAAAGCGCGCTATATTTAATATAAACTAAGATTTAGCAGAGGGGACTAAATGGTCTAATGTTGTGTATTTATGGAAGCATGCAGGCACTCAGGTTGTTCACGTCGTATAACATTAATTTTGCATGATAAAAAACCCGGGCTTGATCCGAGCTGAGACTTAACATAGAGAATATTGACCCCACTCAAAGACAAGTGCCCTTAACCCATTTTGGGCGGGAGCCCCTTTTTGGTGTTGGCATTATGTTATGCTTTAGCTATTTAAAAACAGCAGATCTACAAGCTCATAGCGCGCCACCGAGTGGCGCGCTACGAGCTTGTAGATTTTTGAAAAATCGTTAAAATGTGGCACAAATCATTGAATATATATTTCAGAGTGAACATTTTTAACTAAAAATATTTGCTTCTGGGCGGGTCCCTGGAACTACATATTTTGAGATGGGGGTCCGTGGCCCAATAGAGATAATTCTGGGGGTCCTTGACATGACAAAGGTTGAGCACCGCTGACATAGAAACATGGGTTTTTCCAGAACAAATGACTTAGAAGCCTTTTTTTTTTAAATGGAACTCAGTACAAAATGGGTTAATTCACATGTTGAGGAAAGGAGAAAGCCTCGCGGAAAGAACATAAAATGAACCAATTATGGAAAACACCTCATTATTAATATTCCCACAACGCTGCATTATGTTTGACGGAGAAAAATGATGATCCTCTGCCGTTTCCTTCGCAGAAACCTGGATCTCCTGAAACATCGACTCCGCGCCGTCAAAAGGGAAGCCTTGTATCTCCCAGAAGTCGAGTTTATACGAGTTTATAAGACTTTTACTTTTCACAAAGAAATCCAAACATTACGTTTTGAATACGTCTCGGTGGAGTGCGGTGGACCTTGAAACCCCCGCCGGAGAGGAGACCATACGCAACGCTATAAACCGTGGGTCTATAATAAAGCGAGGAGTTCCAATATTTAATTCACTTTTACTTACGAGGTATTTGCACCGAACGTCGGGGCCATTGACGAGTCTGTTCGCTGTGATCAATCGGCTCTCGGGGGACATTACACTGCATTACATTTATAATCCGATTTAGCTTTGATTTGTTCGCTGTTGCGTGAGCTTCGATGGGAATAATTGTCTGTGGATGATGCTATTAGTATTGACGCCGGCGAAAGGGGGCGATGGTTTTGAGGACCGCCGACACATTGATGGTCCTAGAATGGATCCGGTCTCAAAGCGATCGTCTGATCCATTACCCTTTATGAAGGAGGAGAGGAAACACACTCTCCTCCACGATGAAAAATCCTTATCTCTATATCGGGATAAAAAAAACACAGTGTTTTGTTCTTAATTGAGTGGCCCCATTATCCTTAATGGAATCATCTTATTTCACGTTTTAGACACAAATGCCGTTTTCTTGGGCAGATAAGTGTGCTTTTTAAATTAGCATTACTTTGATTTATTTGCCCTTAGTTTTTGTCTCACTGGTGTAATATTGTCTCCATATAACAGTTATTGTATTGACCAAATTTGATTGTATACCGTTTACCAGTTTATTTTGAAAATATAAATGCAAAGATCATGGGGGGAAAACAGGAAGTTTGTCCGGTACAGCCAGTATAAAATCAGTTTGTCAGTGTTTTTGCCTCTGAGAATCTCCATTCAGAGCAACACAGTATAGCTTTCATAGAGATTGATGAAATTAGAACACAATCATACACAAAAATTACCATTAATACTGAAGGATATATGTAAGATATAAGTTATTCTCCAACATCACCCTCCCTGCTTGGTTTCGCTCCCTCAACCACGGCCAATGGTGTTTGTATATATATAGACGCTTGACAAGCCACACGAAAAACTAAATAGAAACTAAATGAAAACTAAGCTATGATGACTAAAACTAAGACTAAATATACTGACAATTTCGTCAAGAAAAAAAAATACTAGACTAAAATGGACTAGTAGACAAGAGATCCAGTATAAGTGAATTTACACTTGGTCGCATGCTGAAAATAGCCGATCTACAAGCCCACAGTGAGCTTGTAGATCGGCTATTTTCAGCAAGTTCAAAATATGTCATTACGACGGCATCAAGGCCCGACAAAATACATTTTAGTCGACTAAACCAAACCGTAGATTTAGTCGACTGAAATTGCGTGACATTTAGTCGACTAAAACTAGACTAACACTAATTCCAGGTGACTAAAATGTGACTAAAACTAAATGAAAACTATTCAAAAGACTATGACTAAAACTAAAATCAAAATGTGCTGCCAAAAACAACACTGGCTGGTGCAGTACCCCTGCTTCGCCACCAGGGGGTACACACATGGCATTATTGACGTCTAAAGACGTCCATAGAAGAACGTGTGTGTGTGTGTGTGTGTGTGTGTGTGTGTGTGTGTGTGTGTGTGTGTGTGTGTGTGTGTGTGCGTGCGTCTGTGTGTGTGTGTGCGTGCACTGCTCACCTGTGAAGTCGGCGTTGACGGGCAGCGTGTCGTTGGGGAACCGGTAGTAAGCACTGCCAGGGAACCTGGTTCCCCTGACGACGGGGTCACGGGGGTCAGAGAGAGAGACGTCCGTTCGCTCCACCTGATCAAATCAATAGCCGTGATCAATATTATGGCCGCCATACCGTGTATCTTAACCCGTTTTGGGTCGGGAAAACCCCTTTTGGTGTTATAGCATTATGTTATGCTTTAGCTATTGAAAAATAGCAGATCTACAAGCTCGTAGCGCGCCACCGAGTGGCGCGCTACGAGCTTGTAGATCTGCTATTTTTTGAAAAACCGAAGAACGACTGACGTAGAAGACATAACCTTTTCAGAAAAAACTGTCAGGATTTAGAAGACAATTTTTAGAATCTGATCTCAGGTCAGAATGGGTTAATGTATAGCTGGGCTTCCACTGAAAGCGGCCCGTCGCTTTGTCGCTGCCAGTGTGAACAGCGTTCATAACCGTCACATCAATACGTTTAAATTCCCGACACGAGGGCCGTCTTATGAAGACATTATATCATAATTATGAAGTCATCATATGAAGACATGGAAGGGCTGAGCAGTCCGACAGCGCCGTCAACATTATACGTATTCGTTCATATTTCATATAGTCATTATCACATGGAATTCATAATGTGATCAGATTTGACTGAGGGGGTGCCAAATCAGCAGCTTTTCACCAGAGGAGAAAATTTGAATTTATTTTATTTTTTTATCCAAAATGACTTAATATAGCACAGGCAGACTGTACACAACAGCCAGACACACACCCACCTGGTAGAGGGGTGGTGGTCCGTTGGGTTCGGTTGGAGGGTCCCAGTGGATGTACATGGTGGTGTCATTGAAGGGATGTAGCATGGGTGGAGACAGGCCTGATGGAGCTGAGAGAGAGAGAGAGAGAGAGAGAGGGAGAGAGAGAGAGAGAGCACGAGGAGAAAGATTTCATTACAAAATCCTATAATAAAATAATAATCCTAAAATAATTCATAGCAGTGAGAGACTATAGAGGCTATTACAATATGTGACAAAACGATAAATCATAACAAGGTGTTACCGTAATTTAAAAACTCATCTGGCTACTATAGCGGCTACAATTATGTAAGTACACAAACTCACTCGAGGGTGCAAACCATGCAGCCAAAACGCACCCAAATGCACCCAAATTTCATTTCAAATTTCAATCCACCCATCCGTTCTTCATTCGGATACTGACTTTTAAGGCTAAACTAAAGAAACGGGTCATATTTGATAAGTAATAACCAACGATATTTGATAAACTTAGTGGAAAATGCAGAATTTCGAAAACTAAAAACTCACACGTCAGTCTGTAAATACTTCATTCAACTAGAGATGATGTCAATACCCCAGCTTTCATCGCTATAATAGTGGGTGGAAACATGTATAGCGTTACAATAAGAAATGTATCGTCAGGATTGGTTTGTAAAGCAGGGGGTATAGATTTGTTATCAGCTCGGTGGCCTTGTGGTTAGAGTGTCCGCCCTGAAACTGGGAGGTCGGGGTTCGATCCCCGGCCGGGTCATACCAAAGACTCTAAAAATGGGACCCAATGCCTCCCTGCTTGACACTCAGCATCAAGGGTTGGATTGGGGGTAAGTCCCTGCGACATACTAGCGTCATGTCCAGGGGGTGTACTTGTACATCAAGCTGCCTCACGCTACAGAAACAGGAGATAGGCTCCTGCCGTATGGGCCTCATGGCTCGGCAAATACTTACAGATTTGTTATAGCGAATGTTCTAGCAACTACCTAGCACGTCCAGGTCTCCATACAGTCTGGCATCACAATACTATAACAAACAAACTGTTTGTTTAACAAAATGTAAAAGCTTGTTTTGTTTTTTCTTAGTAGATCTCGTTAGTCATCAAATGTGATACTAGTTTGAGTTTTAATATAAGCATAAAAAAAGTCCTTCATAAATAAACATATAAATGATTCTCTCTTGCAGTCCCACTGTCACCCACCGTACATTACATTTCCTTTCACTTGAAATGACCATGTCTAGGGCAACAGATCATTTTAAAAGGCTGGAAATTCAAAGCCCGGGCGGGAACCCATTTTGGTGTTAGCATCATGCCGTGCTTTAGCTATTGAAAAATAGCAGATCTACAAGCTCATAGCGCTTTGGGTTAGCGACTTTGCACGTGGAAGTGTGTTAATATTAAAAGGAGGCAACGGTCTGGGTGCAAATCTTCCCCACTGATTTTATGATTTACACTACAAGCTCTCAAGCTGTGAGCTCCACGAGCGGCAAGCTTGTACTGTACATTGCTATTTTTACTATTATGCAAAACAACAAATGACTTTATATATTCTGGTTAGGGGTGTAACGATACAGTGAAAAAAAAAAACAGCATCAAGGCCCGCCAAAATACATTTTGTTTGACTAAATCAACTGTAGACTTAAGTCGACTAAAATCTTATGATATTTAGTCGACAACAAGTAGACTAACGCTAAAACATTCCGGGTGACTGAAATGTGACTGAAACTAGATGAAAACCATTGAAGAGACTATATGACTAAAGCTAAAATAGAGATTTTCTGCCGAAACAAAACACCGCTTGGAAGTAAAGGCAAGGTGGAAGACTCCATTCTCCGTCTACGTATGTGGGATGACAGCGTACCGGTATGTCTTCGCTGTCATCAACTTTAAGTGATTAATAAAGAGAAAGATCACACCCGCGTGACGTAATGGTAATGTAAAACAAACGGTGCCAACACAAACATTAAATGCCATTAACAACAATAAAGAGACAATATGACGTAATGAAAGTGAGCGGGGACAATATGACGTACATTTTCACCTTCATTGTCAATGGTGTTTTTAAAACAAACGTTGAACTAAAAAACAAACTAAATTAAACCCGCATAATAGGAGGCAGCTAGACAGCGCAACAGAGAGAAATGACCTGGCGACCTGCCGATGTGTAAGGACAGAGAGAAACATGGAAAGATGGAGAGATTGTTATACGCTGTGAAGGATGTGTGTGCATTAAGAGGTATTCCAACCGTGAGTGTGTGTGTGAGCATGTGTGTGTGTGTGTGCGTGTACAGTACAGTAAATGGTCTGTAGCAGAAGTAAATCTCTCTCTCTCTCTCTCTCTCTCTCTCTCTCTCCCTCTCTCTATGTGAGCCTAATAGAGCTCTTAAATGGGAAGTGGACAGCTTGTGTTGAACAGCTCATCTCAGCACATCAAACCATAAATTACAGCCAATCGATGGCACACGAGTCTATTGAAATGGAGCTATCCTGTCATGGACAACATTCGCTATTACGCGCGCGCACGCACACGCACACGCACACACACACACACACACACACACACACACACACACACACACACACACACACACACACACACACACACACACACACACACACACACACACACACACACACACACACACACACACGCACGCACAGTAGTTCAGCCATATGTGTGTGCATACCGTCAGATATATCCTGCTACCCTAATAGACAGGGGTACATAAGCACATGGCCGTTTATCCAACAGCTTTCTCCGACCGAACCACACTTTCACCACACATCTCTATATGCAAAATAAAACCTGCACACTCCCAGAAAACATATAGACTACATTGCATTCGCCAAAAATGTCTTATTTACTGTTTAAATATTACTTTTGTCAAACACGCTATTATTGCTCAACCTCTACAGCCTACGTCAGAATCGTCATGTTGGCGTCTACTACGCCAACTACGTTCACTTAATGGGGCCAGTCCTTCACAGTGACACACACGTTAGATCAACCACGCGACCGGGATGGTTTCTACCCCTCAATGTCGTGCCTACTCTACACTGCCATCCGAAGGCCCCTTTCACTGCTCCTGTGTCGCCAACTACGTTCACTTAATGGGGCCAGTCCTTCACAGTGACACACGCGTTAGATGAACCACGTGACCGGGATGGTTTCTACCCCTCAATGTCGTGCCTACTCTACACTGCCATCCCAGGACCCCTCCCCCTTTCAGCGACTCGAACAGCAGCTCCGTCCGAAAGCCCACAGCACTACTGCACAGCCCCACACATGTCACACACCCAAATGAATCGAATGAATGAATAAGGCGCTTATATCGCTTTTGCTCAGTGGATGGGACATTTACATTAAAAGCAATCGGATGGACGCGTGGATAACGGCATGGTTGTGTGCAATCGGAGGGAAAGCTTCCATAATCCATATAGCTTCCATGCTAGCTGCTTCAGACACAGGGGAGGGAGATGGCCCGGTCTCGAGTGCGAAATAGCGCTTATGCAACAATTACCCTAAAAACACAAGGTGTGAATAACAATTTCGAGCGACAAAATAATTTTTGGAAGGACACTTTCACCCAGTATGAAGCTATATGTGGTAGCCGTCTGTGTCACACCAAAACTGGTGTCCTATACAATCCTGTAACGATCCTCTCTTGCATCTGGGCTGAGGCACTGCCTGCGAGTTGGCTCCGTCTAATAAGCAAATTTAGAAATTCCTGTTTGAGAGCTAGCTAATTTAAGACATCCGGTTGCCTTCAGAATAAAATAAGGTTATTTAATTCGTTAATTAAATAATTATTACATTACATTATTAGTATTATTGTTACATTACAGTTATTGTAAAGACACACATTATGTTCCTGTGTAAAAATAAGTAATTCAATATATCTAAATGGATAAATGCTATTCACTACAGTGCATGGACTTTATAAAGTGGAAATTATACTTCTGGATTTGCAGGCCTGGCGCCACGGGGGGGGGGAAAGGGGTGTTTGCCCCCCTAAATCAACCTCTCTGCCCCCTTAGATCAAAAGTGGAAAAAACTCTACAGTTACAGACAAAACAATGGTACATTTCCAGGCATTCAATTAAATTCCCTTTCTTGAAAGGAAGGAAGTAAGGATGCATCTTAATACAGGATCCAGCAGCATCTTAATGATCTCCCATCTAGAACTGGAAAAACAACATTCCTCACCTATAGGCCATCCTTGGGGTGGGGAGGGGTGCTAATGTAATTGTTGCAGTGGTCAGGGTGCTTAAGTGGCCAGCTACTGTAACTAGCCAGGGGTGCTAATGTCATTGTGCTGGGTGTGGTCAGGGTGCTTAAGTGGGCAGCTTAGCTAACAATAAGCTTCTTTGTAAACTCACTCATTTACAAACAAGCTCACATCAGAACAATAATGCATGTAATAATAATAATAATAATAATCATTATAAGAAAAACAACAATAACAACAATAACAACAGTACAGTACAGTACAGTAAAGACGTACAGTAAAGTACAGTACAGAGGACAACATTACAGTACAGTGCAATACTAAGGAGTGCAGTACAGTATTATAATAATTTATAACCCATCCGTTACTACATGTGCAGGGCACACTACTGAGTTTAAAAACACAGCTGAAACATGAAGTGGAGTCTGTCAACTCCCGCAATTTCCTTCTTCCCATATTGCGCTGCAACGACACTGGGATGAGGCCCCCGAAGGGGGCCGAAATTCTAGTATGTATAATACAAGAGTTCACACAACTGAATGCAATTTAAAGTAAACTAGAAATGCACTCTGTCGAGAGCCTATACTTGCGCGTTGCACACTGGTATAGGTCATAAATGGCCTACTAGTGCGCAAGCAGAGTGCACAATTAGTACTGTCGACCGCTACAAACTTTCAAATCTCAGCCTGTTGATCTGACCCCCCCCCCCATGCCAAAGTCTGCCGTCACCCAGGCGGATGCGTGCACGTGACCTCGCCCTCAGGGCGTCTTTACTGGTAATAATGCTGAACACCTGCTGAGTGCGTGCGTGCGTCTGTCCGTGGGTGCGAGAGAGAGGGTGGAGATGGAGTGTTTATAGAGAGTGTCTCTCTTCACTGTGAGGTTGGGATGTTAATCTGCTGTCATGTAATCTGTGTGTTTACATGTTGCTTGAGTCCCCGTGTTAATCGGCTGTCATGTATTTACTATACTACGTGGCCCTGAAGTGGACAAAACAGCACGTGCGCACACGCACACACACACACACACACACACACACACACACACACACACACACAAGGTTAAGAGTCCAACAGAAAGGTTAATATTGTAATGAAGCAGCTAAATGGTAGAACAGCTCCCAGGGAACAATTATGAGGGGGGGGGGGGGGGGGCGGGGGTCAGAAAGAGAGAGAGTTACTTTAGTGTTTTTACAGCAACCTAAGTCTTAACAGGCTCTTAACATACACCCCACACACACACACACACACACACACACACACACACAGTTTATTGACATGGAGATCTCTAGCCGTGCATATTTCTCTCCTGAAGAAGGCCCGAGGCCAATTATGCATAAATCAATAAAGTCCCTGTTCTGTTGAGTGGTGTTACAGTGCGTGCGTGTGTGTGTGTGTGTGTTGTAGAACAAGCCTTTATGGATGTAAGATACATAAAACATCACCATCCCCTCCTGATTAGCCACTCACTTTATGCTCTGATCAATACACACACAATGACAGATGTGTGCGGGGGCACACACACACACACACACACACACACACACACACACACACACACAGCTGCGTCCGTGTGTTGATGTTTAGTGTCAGCGTAACATATAGTAGAGCATGCAGTCTTTAAACAGATGTTTGTTCTCTGAAAGCAGATGGTTCTATGTCTAATGGTCCAGCCGTGGGTGTGTGTGTGTGTGTGTGTGTGTGTGTGTGTGTGGGCGGAGGTTAAAAAAGGACTGAGTGATCTTCACAGTTTAATTAAATTATGTTTCTCTTCAAGACGCTCCAAGTTCAAACTGGTGTAAAGCATGTACATGTAAGTAAATCTTACTGGGATCACTGGGATTTGCTGACCAGTGAGCCTTTTTTTTTTACCCATCGCATCAAAAAACTGTTTCATATTGTTTAAAGAGGAAAAAATTGCAGATTTTCAATCTAAATCCTATGTTGTCCTCACTATGACAATATCAACATAGTGCGGCAGAACATATCTTGTCTTGTGTGTATTTCTCCTCATGTTGACGTCACATGATTTCAATCTACCTCTGTATTAGTTGTTGCTATACATGTATAGCAACATAATTATTATTTTTTTTCAATACGATTTTGAAGGTTTGATGAAACCGTAGGTTATGTTTTTAGAAGGCGTGTTTAGATTGGCGTGCCGAGTGCCGACGATGTGAAACAAAAGTGTTTTATGATGTCAGTAATATTCACATTGAGGTTGAAAAACGGTGAAGTCAGTTCCATTTAGCTGGTGAACTGGTCCACAGACTGAATAAGGTTCAAACTGAATGAGCAGCACTGACAATTATGGGTAATTGTCAGTTGTCAACAGAGATTTGATGGCCATCGGATAAATATTCAACATAAATGGGTTTTGGAAAGAAAAAATATCATCCACAATGCCATTATTATTTCTCGCAGTTAAAACAGGGGGAAGTCTTTTGATTCAGATGAAATGAAATTCCCACAATGGAGGCGACGACAGCTGTGGCCGTTAAAAATACATCGACAAAGTCATCCGGGTACAATTCACCATATTGCAACGTCCCCGGTATTACGGCCTAGAGAAGAGATGTGTTCGGAAAAGATCTGAAATAAGAACGGATGCCGTGTCAACATATGTAGCCGTTAAAACATTAAAAATACATTTGAACCATGGATTCAAATATCATGGCTGCAAACCTCGTATGCTGCTTTTAAGGAAATGGAACAAAGAACGCGTGTTCCAATGGATGCAGTGTAGTTATTAATCACGCTATTCACAAGCTATTGTTAATACATATAGCGGTGGCTCAGGGGTAGAGTGGCTGGATGGTAACCGTAAGGTTGCCAGTTCAAACCCGAGCTCCCCCAGAGTTAGTGTCGAAGTGTCCTTGAGCAAGACTCTGAACCCCTGATTGCTCCTGATGTGCAGGTTGGTGCCTTGCATGGTTTCCTGTGTCATCGGTGTATGCATGCGTGTGTGAATGGCTGAATATAATGCACAATCTATGTAAAGCGCCTTGGATAAAGGCGCTATATAAATGCACCATTTACCATTTTACATTCCATCAGCTAAATATTTATAAAACGCCAAGAACGACGTAACCACTTTCAACCAGACATCCCTATTTTGGGCAGGTCATTATAGGCGGACATGACATAATTGAAGCATAAAGAGCAAGAATAGCCGACCTACTGTACAAGCCGACAATGCATCGCATCGTGCGCACACCACCATATGAAAAAAGTATTTTTAAACAATAATTTGTGAAGAAAAAAACCCAAAGATGAAAATATGGAGATACAAGGTTTCTCCCCGACGGTGACAATATGAGCTATTGTATCACTTGTTACAACAAAAACAAACAAACAAGCAAAAACAAACCGCAACAGATATATAGCCGATAACAATATGTCCCAATGCTGCAATCCATGGGAGAAGTATTTATAGATGAAAGCATTTGCGTATATTATTCGCACAGTAAGAGAAGAGAACATGAATGAGCAGATGGATGTTTGGGGTCGTCTGCCTCTGTGTGTGTTTGTTCTGTACCATATGTGCCCTGGAGAACGATTTACTCATTACTGTGTACGCCTTAGTGAAGGCTCAAAACAGTCACGCAGGCAGGCAGACAGACACGCAGACAGACAGACAGGCAGGCAGATCAAGTGAGATTATAAAGGTTTCCTCACATATGTCCGAGAGAAGAAAATGAAATAAAACGATGCGTGTTTGTGTGTGTGCACGTGCACGCGTCCATCACCGTGCACTGATCAATTAGGCCTCGTCTCAGTCTCAGTGATTTGTGTGCGAGTTATTAAACAGGGCTAATTCATCCTACCTTCATTCTGGCTATAAATCTAACATAGCACCACTGTGTGAGTGCGTGTGTGTGTGTGTGTGTGTCTGTGTGTGTGTGTGTGTGTGTGTGTGTGTGTGTGTGCGTGTATGCGTGCTTGCGTGTGTGCTATGCCACATTTTTCTCCATGTAATTAACAGTAAATAGTTTTTACTGCAGCATGCCATGAATATCCCCTCTGCTTAACACTGAGCTTCTCAAAAACGACTGTGTGTGTGTGTGTGTGTGTGTGTGTGTGTGTGTGTGTGTGTGTGTGTGTGTGTGTGTGTGTGTGTGTGTGTGTGTGTGTGTGTGTGTGTGTGTGTGCGTGCGTGTGATCAGACGTCCCTTTGACATAGAATTGGGTAATTCTCTCTCACTAATGCCTGGTTTATTTATGGTGTCGCACGCTGAAAACAGCAGATCTACAAGCTCACAATGCATGATCAGCCATGCACGTATTGGCGCGCCACTCTGTATAAATGGGGTGTAATGTTGCAGGATGGTTTTACTCTGCTGTGGGTGAGAAGAATCATCATCACAGGATGAGCGCAGGATAAAAAACTACCTGACGTCATGGTACGCCATGACACTTCCATGGGTGGCAAACCTCGCAACCGGAAGTTCCATGACACTTCCATGGGTGGCAAACCTCGCAACCGGAAGTTCCATGGGTGGCAAACCTCGCACCGGAAGTTCCATGACACTTCCATGGGTGACAAACCTCGCAACCGGAAGTTCCATGACACTTCCATGGGTGGCAAACCTCGCACCGGAAGTTCCAGGACACTTCCATGGGTGGCAAACCTCGCAACCGGAAGTTCCATGACACTTCCATGGGTGGCAAACCTCGCACCGGAAGTTCCAGGACACTTCTATGGGTGGCAAACCTCGCAACCGGAAGTTCCATGACACTTCCATGGGTGGCAAACCTCGCAACCGGAAGTTCCATGACACTTCCATGGGTGGTAAACCTCGCAACCCGGAAGTTCCATGACACTTCCATGGGTGGCAAACCTCGCAACCGGAAGTTCCATGACACACATGGCAGAGAATGGAGCAGCTCGTGAACAAACATTATAATTTCTGAACAATTGAAACCTTTGTCATATTATCGGTTCAGGAATATAAAATAAGTCATATCACAGGTTATTTCTTCTAATCACTTGCTCCTCGACGTGCACAGTACATCATTTTACTTGGAGGAAACGGTGGACAGTCTCGCGATACTTGGCACGTTCAGAAATGTACTTTGTGGTCTTTAAAATTACACAGTTTACACAAGAAAACGAACACAGCAGACAACTAGAAAAAGTGCCCTTTGGGGCACAAGTCTCAACGAGGCCAGGTCAGGTTGTGGCCTCCTGGTGGCGCTAAAATAGGCCAATGTGAAAAGGGTGCCATTTCTTCTTACAACTTGCATGGCAATTGGACGATTTGAGGCATTTTGTTCCAAAAATATGTTTTGCAAAAATCCACCTGTTGGTGGCGCTATAACAGGTCAATGTAAAAAAGGGTGGGATATATTCCTCAGCCTAGGAAAGATTTCACGTAAATTGCATGCTGAGGCTGAGGCTTTTTGTTCAAAACGGGCCAATCCTGCATACTTTGAAAGCCAATGGTAGCCAAATAGGATGGAATGTGTGTGTGTGTGTGTGTGTGTGTGTGTGTGTGTGTGTCTGTGTGCATGCGTGTGTGTTACCTCCTGGCAGAGTGCGCCCCCTGCTGGGTGTGCTGGTAATGCATCCCGTGGAGGTGCAGGCCGTGACGGTGAAGTTATAGACGGCGTGTGGCTTCAGTCCTCTGACCTCATAGCCCGGTGGAGAAGAGGACGACGTGCTGTACAACACCTGGACAACACACACACACACACACACACACACACACACACACACACACACACACACACACACACACACACACACACACACACACACACACACACACACACACACACACACACACACACACACACACACACACACACACACACACACACACACACACACACACACACACACACACACCTCAGCACATCAAACCATATATTACCGCCAATCGATGGCACATCAGTCTATTGAAATGGAGACATCCTGACCCTGTCATAACATTCTCTGTGCGACAGACACGCGGGCATGCGCACGAGCGCATGCACACGCACACATACACACACACACATACACATACACACACACACACACACACACACACACACACAGACACACAGACACACACACACAGGGACATCATGAGGCTGCGCTGTCTAAATGACCTCCTGAGGGAGGGCTGTCATGCCATCCTCATTTAAAACAGTATTATAATCAAGCAGATATGAACCCTGAAACCACACGTGCGCGCGAGCGCACACACACACACACACACACACACACGCACACACACTAATTAACTCATTAAGGTGCTGATAACAGAATCTCATTTGTGCAAGGTATTGTTGAATGTGTGTGTGTGCATGCGTGTGTGAAAGAAAGAAAGTGTGAGAGAAAGAGAAAGAGGGGGGGAGTGAAAGAGCGAGAGAGAGGATTTTATTATGGCCAGTGTGCGTGTGTGTGTGTGCGATCGTGGCTGCGTGCGAGAGAGTGTCTAACCTGACTAACGACGGGGGGAGCGAAGGGGTTGCCGGTCTGCTCGGTCAGCACGCTGACCCGGTATTCTTTGACCTTTCCTCTGGAGATGACCCCGTGACCTTCGGTCGTGTTCCAGGTGACCTTCAAAATGGACGGCGACACCGCAGACACATCTGGAGGAGAGATCCACTCCGGAGCTGGAGCCGATGAACACACACACGCGCGCACACACACACACACACACACACACACACACACACACACATCAGAGAGAGCAGTAAAACATTGCTCTAACTACAGTAATCATTCATTATTAAGCCTCTCTCTAAAGGACGATCAGTTCCAAATCATAAAGATTCAGAACATCTGAAGATCTGCTGAACTGACAAAGCTGAACCAAATCTGCAGAATGTAATGGCTGGGCAACGTTGAAGCTACTGGTCAAAAGTGGTACTGCAGGCCCAGGTTACATTCATGAATAGAGGTACCGCACAAGAACAGCTCGAGGGGTACTATGATAGGAGCCGGCCAATCCTATCAACCCTCGAGGGGTACTATGATAGGAGCCGGCCAATCCTATCAACCCTCGAGGGGTACTATGATAGGAGCCGGCCAATCCTATCAACCCTCGAGGGGTACTATGATAGGAGCCGGCCAATCCTATCAACCCTCGAGGGGTACTATGATAGGAGCCGGCCAATCCTATCAACCCTCGAGGGGTACTATGATAGGAGCCAGCCAATCCTATCAACGCTCGAGGGGTACTATGATAGGAGCCAGCCAATCCTATCACGCGATGATGGCGACGCAATGGTGCTGGCTATAGCCTGGGCAGCTACATTACCCACGACCGCACATTGATGTATCATTCTAACGTCGCCATATTATTGTATCATGATACTAATTATACAAGCATCTATTTGTAGCGATCATGCCACGACTCTGCCCACAAAGACACGGCACAATAAACTCATTTGATCGCTAGCAGCCGGGTAAAAACACCAAAAGAATGTAATAGTAGCGTGCACTGACTACAGCTAAATGTAAATGTATATATTTAGAACTGGCATCAGATGAGGAGGAGGAGGATGATGAAGAGTCAAGACTGCGATGGAGTTCTCAGACACTGAACCGGATTCATTCATTCATTTCAGGGGGGCAGTAGCTGTCCTAGAAACACTACACAGTGTAAATGCAGGCTCTTTTAAATGGCTTCCAACACAAAAACTAAACATTTTATCAACTCAACTCTTTTTTTCCTGGAAGCAGACAAGTCAAGCTTTCTCTGAATGTCTTTCGTTGTCACACAGTCACAACCCAGGTGAAATGGGAGTGGCTAGAGGACGTCCATTTCCCAGCATACACTGGGGTGCCAAGGACCGTGTGTTATTGTTCTTATTTGTCTTATGATTTGATCAAAATAACCCAGGAGTTGAATCGGTCCCTTTGTAACCCAGGTGGGGGGTTAAAAATAACCCAAGTTGTGTTATTTTGTCCCAGGCATTTTTTTTGTGTGTAGAGCATGAATAAAAAAAAATACAACACAGCAAATTAATCTGCATGTGTATGTTTATGAAGACATAAAAGGACATGTCTTCACGCATATTGTAAGTCAGTGAGTGCATGCGACACATTAAATGGATACATTCTTTACTCTTCTGTTGACATCCAGCCATGAAATCTACTGTGAAATGTGATTCATGAGCAATCGTAATCACACACATGCACACGCACGCACGCCCCCACACACACACACACACGCGCGCTCACACACACACACACACACACACACACACACACACACACACACACACACACACACACGCACACACACACGCTTAAATATGGTGCCATCATATGGTTGTTAGCTTACAGTATTGTTGGAGGCATCGTTTAGCCTTAATGAGCCATTTCACCGAACACACGCACGCATATCCCTCTTACGTACGTTTAATTCTCTCCTTTCATTCCTGGTGAGTGGCTTTCATTCAATCATCTGTTATCTAATATTTTGCATATAGTATTCATGGGATATATACTGTAGGGCATAGCATTAGTTATTTTCCCTTAGAGATTTCCAAAAAAATATTTACATCAATGAATTCAAGCTTAGAATTAAGCCAAATTAATCATTTGATTCAGTTTGAAAAAAAAGAAAAAAGAAAAGAAAATAATTGAATATTTTTTGTAAATCTCAATGAACAGGGTCTGGAACGATGGAACCAGGAAATGTCCGCCACTGATATGCCCCATAGAGTAATGACATTTAGTTTTACCGTCGGTGCTATAGAGAGACCTATCTACCTCCGTTGTCACCTGGAGTAGCACCTCGTTTGACTACTTATCTATAGTTTGAAAATGGAGTGCTGTGATTTCTGTCCCTTTTTCTAATTGTTCACGTGTTTAAGAGGTGAGAGTACTTCATTAGACCCCTTGATGTGGTTGTTATGTTGCAATGATGGCGCATATTATCACCAACCTCCCTCCAAGGTGCGCGCGGCGGTCCACTCGGAGCTCACGCTCCCGGCCGCGTTGGCGCTCACGACTCGGACGTGATAGGTGGAGAACGCTCGCAGGCCCGTCACCGTCGTGCTGTTCTCGGGGGGCGGCGGGGGGGCGATGGCGGTTACGTTGTTAGACTCGTCCGGAGTGACGCTGGAGGGGTCCAGCCAACCGGAGCTCACGAACACCCTCCTCTCGGGAGGCACAGGACTGGTGACGGTGTCGTTCTGTGACGGTTCCCCCACCGGCCCCCGTAGATGGACCTCGTAGCGTGTGATGACACCTGACAACGAGAAGATAATATAGTTGAGGACATGGATGCTGGTTTTAACCCCCATTCTGACCTGAGATCAGATTCTAAAAAATGTCTTCTATACATCCTGACAGTTTTCTGAAAAAGCTATATGTTTCTATGTCAGTGGTTTCTTCGATTTTTCAAAAAATAGCAGACCTACAAGCTCGTAGCGCGCCACTCGGTGGCGCGCTATGAGCTTGTAGATCTGCTATTTTTTTCAATAGCTAAAGCATAGCGTAATGCTAACACCAAAAGGGGTTCTCGCCTAAAATGGTTTAAAGCTACTTGTCAGGCCCGACTGCTGCTGCGGATCCTCGACATTATTAAATAAGACTCTATACTACAACTGAGAGTGCAGATTGTATTCTCTTTCGACATTATACATGGGCAACTTGCGGTCCGGGGGGCCACATGCGGCCCCCACATTCACTTAATCAGAATACTGATATATAATTGATTTCAGCTAATTTACTAGTATTAAAATGGTATTGGCCCCGGTTTCCCAAAGGACACATGGTGTAAGAAGAGGTATGGTGTTGCACATGCTCAGATGCTCCTCTAGGCCGCACCCAGAAGCCTGTGAACGTAGACATTCCGTGCATAGATGTACCACGCAATGGTAGGCCTCAGGCCTGAGGCCTGGTATCGTAGGACTATAATATTTGGACTGCTTTGACAGCTGACAGTAGGCTCTCTTTACTATATAATATATATATATATATATATATACACACACACTACCATACCTCAAAACACGTCGCAGTATTGAGCTTGTAGATGGGCTATTTTTGCTACGACAGTAATATGCAATGTGGCCCCTCTGGAGTGAGTGTGGAAATACAGTGGCCCTCTCCATTGTCAGAGTTGCCCACCCCATGTTCTACACGTTCCCTTCGAATATGCACCCAGCACACGCCTGAATCCTCAAAAGACTGTTTGAGTTGAGCATGCCTTTTTCCCTTGAGGTGAACTGTTCAAAGCCACTTGACCACATACCCTTGACCCTGACTATAAAGTTCATGCTGGTTACTCTAATCTTGCAACGTGTCCGTCCGTAAAAAAAGGCCTGAGTTGTAACTGACCCCTCAGCCTATAGTGTAGAGGAACAAGAGACAAGTGAATGGAGATTCATTCAGTTCATTCACTTAATTCACTTCAACAATGACCGTATTCACCAGAGATCTCTTTCATTCTCTGGGACTGTTTCTCTTTCCCTCCCCATCGTTTTCTTTTCAGCTGAGTTTAGAACCTTTGAAAAGCAACAGAGCGTGTGTGTGTGTGTGTGTGTGTGTGTGTGTGTGTGTGTATATATATACTGTATATATAGTTAATTTGATTGTTCCTGGGGTTGATGTCAATATGATGGCCTATACAGTTTAGCACGAATAAGGCTCCTGTTGTTCCTCATTTGGCTGACGAACGCTTCCCACCAGTAATGTGACCCCACAAATCACACATTATTCGACCAAGTTATCTTCAGGCATGACCCTTCATAAAAGCCTTACAAATACACTGTAGTGTAGAGCAGAGGTTAACACCCCGAACACCCAGGGTTATTTAGTCCATTAAATCAGAGCGCCCAGCGATTTATAGCAGCGGAGCACATTTAGCGACGGACCGGATGTGTTATCCCGGATGTGGCTGAAGTAGCTAGATGTAGCCAAAACACTACCAATGCGATCGACAATAACGGGAGGGAAGATTAATTATATCGCGACTAGCAACGAGACCGCGGTGGGCCGTCTATATAACATCATCTTTTCTTATAGAATTGGACGGAATGATTTAGATCAAGAGTTATTCAACGTTTTATAAGATTTTCCATCTCGTCTCGGGGACATATTCGATGACGTCCCACGGGAAAATAACATTGAGTGTTGCGCAACAGACGCTCCTGGGGTGGGAACCAGTTTTGGTGTTAGCATTACGTTATGCTTTAGCTATTGAAAAATAGCAGATCTACAAGCTCATAGCGCGCCGCTACGAGCTTGTAGATCTGCTATTTTTGAAACATCGAAGAACGAATGACGTAGAAGACATTTTTAGAATCTGATCTCAGGTCAGAATGGAAAACCGTCAGGATGTAGAAGACATTTTTAGAATCTGATCTCAGGTCAGAATTGGTTAAGGGACAGAGGTGGGTCCTATACTTACAGAGCTTAGGAACATGGAGCCTTTAGTCACAGCACAAAGCTTCCTGGATTTAAAAACAAAAAAGACTGCCAGGAGAGTGTTGTTTTTGGCAGCACATTTATTATTTTAGTCTCTTGAATAGTTTTCATTCAGTTTTTATTGTTACCGGGAATGTTTTAGTGTTAAGTCTAGTTTTAGATTTTAGTCGACTAAATATCATAAGATTTTAGTCGACTAAATCTACAGTTGATTTAGTCGAATGAAATACATTTTGGCAGGCAGGCCTTGATGCCGTCGTAATGACTGTTATTACTACACTTGCTGAAAATAGCCGATCTGCAAACTCAATAATGCCGCATTGTGAGCTTGTATTGTACTGCTATTTTCAGCATGCAACCTAGTGTGAAATGACTTATACTGGATCTCTCGTCCACTAGTAACATTTTAGTCTAGTTTATATTCATCAACGAAATTGTCAATATAATATATTTAGTCTTAGTTTTAGTCATCATAGCTTAGTTTTCATTTAGTTTCCATGTAGTTTTCGTCAGTGGAAAAAGGTATAGTCGACGGACATTTTCCGTCTTAGTTTTTAGTTGACAGAAACAACACCGGTGTGCGTGTGGGTTCCTATACCGTTGGCCTGCCCGGGCGGTTCCCAGACAGCCTGCAGCGTGTGTGGACCAGTGGCGTTGACCCGGGGCGGGGGCTGGTCCCGGGGGGCAGCGGGCGCCGTGAAGATGGACAGGGGAGGGGCAGCGCTACAGCCTCCTGTTGAACACACCTGGACAAAGAAACACTTTATGGTCACTAAGTGACTTTGTACTGTCCTCAATATAAGTGGCTAGATATCTTGACAGTCAGATAAACTTGACATTAACACATTTTGTACATAATACGTCCTGAAACGTCATAAGGATTGGAACCGAGAGGTGCCTTAGACGTCTGTGGACGTCCTAGCGACGTCCAAACGACGCGGGGCGAGATAATAATATTCAGAATATATTTTTTTTTTTTGGCATTTCGCTTTTCGCTTGCCGTATGCTAACGCTCTGTGAAACTATTAGCTTGTCATTGACTCCCATGTTAGCGCGGCGGAAAGAATGACTCGTATCTCCTCATCCAGGGCGCTCTCCGTGGTGATGAATGGATCGATATGCTGGCGCTGCGTTTCTGCTCCTCATCCGTCTCTCCCGCAAAATATGAACTCTTTTTGGAGCGTATATAAATATATTAAGATGATCGGAGATTGTGATGGCACTTTGTCAGTCAACTTTTTTAAGAAAGTATTTCCGGTTCATGGCTTTCAAAATAGAAGCGATCACTACTCTGGCGATTACTCTGGCGCAAGCAGCGCCTTTATTTTGATGCAGTTCCGGTACTAAATGTGTTAAGACTCTGAAGACAGTCGTTTCCATATCCACAGGTTTACTAACATCAAAGAAGTGTGAGACTGAAACATACAGATAAAGCATAATCAATATCCACAATATATCAAAAATAATCATGTACGATCCTCAATGAACATCTAAGCATTAGTTACATACCCACGATGCTATCAAAAGGCGTCTATGCAGGTAGATGTTGCTGGATTATCATACACAAAACACACCGCTTCTCTGTGTACTAAACTGAATTTACTTCCTGGTTACAGGTGAACACATGACATTCTGCTGGTCACGTGACTGATACTGATACACTCTGCTCTTAAAGTGACCACACACAATTACAGAACATACAGCATATTACTTTAAACAAAACACATTTGTAAAATATTAAATTGCAACTTGAAACGTTGTAACTAAACAGCCTGCCAGCCTGTGTATACTTTACCTCCAGAGTGAACCTGTAGAGGCTGAAGGGTTTCAGACCGCCAGCTACTGCCTCTGTAGAAACACCACTGTAGTGGACAACAGACCCTATGCTGGAGGCCTCTATGGAGGACAACACAAACCTAGAGAGACAGAGAGACAGACAGAGAGAGAGACAGAGAGAGAGACAGAGAGAGAGACAGAGAGAGAGAGAGAGAGAGAGAGAGAGATAGAGAGAGACAGAGAGAGAGAGAGACAGACAGACAGACAGACAGACAGACAGACAGACAGACAGACAGACAGACAGACAGACAGACAGACAGACAGACAGACAGACAGAGAGAGAGAGAGAGAGAGAGAGAGAGAGACAGAGACAGAGAGACAGAGACAGAGAGACAGAGAGAGAGTTTGTGAAAGTGAACATGTAAATACTGTAGGTGTTGTTCAAGTTACTTTTGAAAAGTAATTAGTTATAGTTACTAGTCTGAAAAAGTAACTAATTACTTTACTAGTTACTAAATTATGAAAGTAACTAGTTGCTAGTTATATTTATACTAGTTATATAGTTATTATTTAGTTACTTTATAAAAAAATAATGGTTTAAAAATATATATATATATACTGTAGATTTTCCAATTCAGACACATTGTTTTCAAGGAAAACATATTTCCTAATGTCACTGGTCCAGAGTCAGTCATTCATCCTCGTCTCGTCCCTCACTGTACCTCTCCACTGGTCCAGAGTCAGTCATTCATCCTCCTCTCGTCCCTCACTGTATACCTCTCCACTGGTCCAGAGTCAGTCATTAATTATCCTCTCGTCCCTCACTGTATACCTCTCCACTGGTCCAGAGTAAGTCATGCATTCTCCTCTCGTCCCTCACTGTATACCTCTCCACTGGTCTAGAGTCAGTCATTAACACATTTAGTACCGGAACTGCATCAAAATAAAGGCGCTGCTTGCGCCAGAGTAATCGCCAGAGTAGTGATCGCTTCTATTTTGAAAGCCATGAACCGGAAATACGTTCTTAAAAAAGTTGACTGACAAAGTGACCTCAAAATCTCCGGTCATCTTAATATATTTATATACGCTCCAAAAAGAGTTCATATTTTGCGGGAGAGACGGATGAGGAGCAGAAACGCAGCGCCAGCATATCGATCCATTCATCACCACGGAGAGCGCCCTGGATCAGGAGATACGAGTCATTCTTTCCGCCGCGCTAACATGGGAGTCAATGACAAGCTAATATTTGCACAGAGCGTTAGCATACGGCAAGCGAAAAGCGAAATGCCAAAAAAAAAAGAAGGAATAATTCTGAATATTATCATCTCGCCCCGCGTCGTTTGGACGTCGCTAGGACGTCCACAGACGTCTAAGGCACCTCTCGGTTCCAATCCTTATGACGTTTCAGGACGTATTATGTACAAAATGTGTTAATTATCCTCTCGTCCCTCACTGTACCTCTCCACTGGTCCAGAGTCAGTCATTCATTCTCCTCTCGTCCCTCACTGTATACCTCTCCACTGGTCCAGAGTCAGTCATTCATTCTCCTCTCGTCCCTCACTGTATACCTCTCCGCTGGTCCAGAGTCAGTCATTCATTCTCCTCTCGTCCCTCACTGTATACCTCTCCACTGGTCCAGAGTCAGTCATTCATCCTCCTCTCATCCCTCACTGTATACCTCTCCACTGGTCCAGAGTCAGTCATTCATTCTCCTCTCGTCCCTCACTGTATACCTCTCCACTGGTCCAGAGTCAGTCATTAATTATCCTCTCGTCCCTCACTGTACCTCTCCACTGGTCCAGAGTCAGTCATTCATTCTCCTCTCGTCCCTCACTGTATACCTCTCCACTGGTCCAGAGTCAGTCATTCATTCTCCTCTCGTCCCTCACTGTATACCTCTCCGCTGGTCCAGAGTCAGTCATTCATTCTCCTCTCGTCCCTCACTGTATACCTCTCCACTGGTCCAGAGTCAGTCATTCATTCTCCTCTCGTCCCTCACTGTATACCTCTCCGCTGGTCCAGAGTCAGTCATTCATTCTCCTCTCGTCCCTCACTGTATACCTCTCCACTGGTCCAGAGTCAGTCATTCATTCTCCTCTCGTCCCTCACTGTATACCTCTCCACTGGTCCAGAGTCAGTCATTCATTCTCCTCTCATCCCTCACTGTATACCTCTCCACTGGTCCAGTGTCAGTCATTCATTCTCCTCTCGTCCCTCACTGTATACCTCTCCACTGGTCCAGAGTCAGTCATTCATTCTCCTCTCGTCCCTCACTGTATACCTCTCCACTGGTCCAGAGTCAGTCATTCATTCTCCTCTCGTCCCTCACTGTATACCTCTCCACTGGTCCAGTGTCATTCCGTGGGCTGGACCAGTTGAAGCTGGCCCCGGTGGGCCCTGGTCGTCCCACCAGGCTGAGGTGCAGCTGGTCTGCGGCCGGTGCGGCGGATAGCGTCCGGTAGGAGACGGAGGAGCTGGCGGTCTGACCCGCGACGTTAGCCGTTAGCAAGCGGTAGGAGTAGTTAGAGAACGGAGACAGGCCGGCGTCTTCAAACGACTGTGGAACTGAAGGGGGAGATCAGAGAAGACAACAGTGTTGTTTTAGTCATTAGTCTCTTGAATAGTTTTCATTTCGTTTTTAAGTCACATTTTAGTCACATGGAATGTTTTAGTGTTAGTCTAGTTTTAGTCAACTGCAATTTTACAATTTAGGCATTTATCAGACGCTCTTAATCCAGAGCGACTTACATTAAGCAAGAACAAAAAGCATGGCAATACGTCACATACTAAATAATGTGGCCAAATGCGTTTGCGAGTTGCGACAACTTGTGCATTTTGTAGATCGGCATTTCTTGGCAAAGAGATTATTTTTTGGGAGAAAAAAAGAGGAGGCTACAGTACGTATTGACCCCTGGGGGTTCCCAGTCAACAAAGTGGTTAAACATGGTACGGAGGATGTATTTAGCTTTGAGTAAGACAATAATATTATCATGAATCTTCAATTCTCAGTGTATAGAATGTGGTCTCAGCCAGATATAGTGTCGAGGTTTGGAAGAACCTAATTCATATAACAGACAATGTGAAATGATACAGCACTCTACTGTACGTGTGCACATACGTGTGTGTGTGTCTATACTCACGGAAGGGAAATGGACTGTGGACCGTGTGAACAGGCTCCCCGTCCCTGAGGAGGGTGTAGTTGAGGGAGTGGGAGTTGGGGGAGTCGGGGAGACCCCAGGACAGACGGATGGACGAAGAACTCAGCACAACACCTACTGGAACAGGCTGCTGGGATGGAGCTGGATACAGAGAGACAGATAGAGAGACAGAGAGAGAGAGAGAGAGAGAGAGAGAGAGAGAGAGAGAGGGAGAGAGACAGATAGAGAGACAGAGAGAGAGAGAGAGAGAGAGAGAGAGAGAGAGAGAGAGAGAGAGACAGAGAGAGAGGGTTAGACATGCCAATTACACCACGGGTGGGCAACTTTGACCATGGAGAGGGCCACTGTATTCCCACATATTACTGTCGTATAGCAAAAAAATGCCGGATCTACAAGCTCAAAACGTGTCGCAGTGCCAAGCGTTTTGAGCTTGTAGATCAGCTATTTTTTGCGTGCATTTGTGCGTTGCGTGCATTTGTGCGTTGCGTGCATTTGTGCGTGTGTGCGTGCGTGCGTGACAGACCTCTGCTGCAGCCCAGGGGGTTGTCGGGGTCCATGTGAGAGGCTCCGGGCGCACACGCGTCACACTGCTCTCCAGCGACCAGCGCTTTACACACGCACACGCCAGAGTCCGGGTGGCACGAGCCGTGCACGCTGCCCACCGGGTGACAGCGGCAGGGCTGACATCTGCAACGACACGGAGAACAAACCAACCACCAACTTAGACCACTGGGTCCCCCAGGGGTCCTTGAGGGAGCTCCAGGGGTCCCCGGCTAAATGACAGTTTGGACTCAAATGGACCCTTTCATGACGACGACAGGCCCACGCCTTATAAGCGTCGTACAAAGCCAACTCTTGTCGTGACAAAACAAACACAATATTTTGGACCAAACAAATAATTACAAAGAAGAAAAACAACAAAAAAAAGTGTTGTAACCTGCCGTTTTCTTCTTCTTTCTAATTATTTGTTCAACCCGAAATTTTTTGTTTGTCGTCATGATTTGTCACGACAAGAGTTGGCTTTGTCCGCGGCGTTAAACGTCTTTAAATAAATACTTTCTGAAAAGTCTATGAGGAAAACGAACAGGGATTTGTTTTCCGGGTCTCTCGAGGGGGGGCGGGACTGCGACGCTCTATAGCGTATCTCTTCAAATGTCTACATTTATAGTAGTCTATGGCACCGATTCCCAAACAGTGGTTCGGGACACACATGGTTGGGTCGCGGACCAATTTTTAATGGGTTGCGAGCAAAGATCCCCTTTTTGTGTCTTCCATTGCGCCATGAGCTAGT
>NC_137862.1:56702880-56705380 GCF_963924005.1 Protomyctophum bolini | reverse complement strand
TAGCGCGCCACCGAGTGGCGCTCTACGAGCTTGTAGGTCTGCTATTTTTTTTTTAATCGAAGAACGACTGACGTAGAAGATTTTTTTTTAGAATCTGATCTCAGGTCAGAATGGAAAACTGTCAGGATGTATAGAAAACATTTTTAGAATCTGATCTCAGGTCAGAATGGGTTAAAAATGAACACACCGGGATGTATACCGCTATAGAGCAGAGAGGTGTCGTGGTGGCATCCGCAAACGGACGGGAGGTGAACGAGACGTTTATCATTTCACCCCTCACTATACCGCCCCTGTATTAATTCATTCACACCTGTGTGTGTGTGTGTGTGTGTGTGTGTGTGTGTTACAGTAAGCATGATGGTCTATCTTCATTACTGACACAATACAGCATCTGCTACTTTGAGTCCACTGAGACTGACCACACAGACGCGCGTGCGCACACACACACACACACACACACACACACACACACACACACAATATCAGAGTGAGATGAGTGAGTGAATCCATCATTTCACTCTAAGGAGTAGTTTTGGGGTCTTGGCATCGACGCAACAATCACTGATGGGATATTTGGCAGAAAGATAACAAACACGCGCGCACACACACACACACACACACACACACACACACACACACACACACACACACACACACACACACACACACACACACACACACACACACACACACACACACACACACACACACACACACACACACACACACACACACACACACACACACACACACACACACACACACACACACACACACACACACACACACACACCATAGACCATTACAGCCAATAGTCATCATTGTTCTTTGATCCATTAAGACCTGTGAGGCCGATTCTACAAAATGATCTTCTTATTTTTTCTTTAATAAAATAAATAAATGAAAAATTGCAGATGTATAAGCTTGCTCGCGTGGCATGAAGTGACGCACTTGTGAGCTTGTATATCTGCAATTTTTTTTAATAGCCAACGCAATGATTTAAAAAAAATATATAAATATATATATATATATACAGTATGAACCAGATGCTTTCCCGGTTTCAACGGGTTAAAGTCATTCCAGTCAATGGTAACACAACAGCACACTATTCATCATTTCGTTCACTTCAAACAATCCCCCCTCTTTTCAATGAGACTTTTGTCTTATGTACAGTAACAGTATTCATCTACGTATGCAGTGTCTCACCGGGACGACAGCTGCTGCAGTCGGGCCGCTGGCGCGTGGACACGCACACGCACTGTCCCGTGTCACGGTCGCACACTGTCCCGCTCACGCTCCCTCCGGGGTCACAGGAACACGGGACACAGCCGTGGTGGGACGTCCCGGTGTCCTCTGTGGAGGGAGGGACGACACACAGCAGGAGAGACATGTTAGACACTCAGACGTGTCCCTCAGAGGTGTGGACATGTCCCTCAGAGGTATAGGAGGCTGTCACCATATGACATTTTTACCTGACGGTTACTGAAATAATTTGCGATTTCATTGCGTTCCTGTCATTGGAACATTATGAATGAAAATGCAATTTCTGCTTGGCTTTCAAGCTTTTGAAAACTAAAGTTGCACAGCTAGGGCCAGATATGACAAATAACCCATATTGAAATTACTTTATTCTTATTTTTTCTTATTTCTTATTTTTTTTAACTTCTTTGTCTTTATTAATAGTGGAAATAGCCGACCTACAAGATCAAAACGTGCCACACTCCGTTTGACACGTTTTCACGTTTTGAGCTAAAGTGTCTGCTAAAGTATCTGTTACATGGATTTTGTCATTTCTCAAAGACAAATGCTGCGGTCCATCAGCAGACTCTGCAGTAGTGTGCAATTTAAGCATGTTCTGATGATCACGTTCTTTATAAATTGTGTTTGAATAGTTTTGACCCGATTGTTTTTTTTTTGTTATCAATCGTTTTTTTTAGTTTTGGCCTGATGGTTGAGCTGAATTATTCTAGCCTCCTTTCTCCTCTCCCTAGAAAGGCCTTGCCTTTTGCCAGGCCACAGTCGCCTGGTTAAATAAAAGTGAAAGGTAGTGTATAAGTGATTTTCTCTTTGGTTAAAATAAGTGTTATAAAGCTCTATTTTGCGATAGTACTCACTGCTATAGAGTGTTTGCTCAGTAACAGGAGTCTCCGTGTCTCTCCAGCTTTGTGCTAAACAGATTGCGTGCAGATTGCAGATCAGGTCAGGATACAGATTAAACAAGAGGAATTGTAAGTGATGACACAAATAAATGAGAGCAGACAAAATTGGAACTGGGAACACTATACAAATTATAGTACTCTCTCCTGATTGGCTGAAATACTGAAATGTCACCTATACCTGAAAAATTTATTTTCTGTTTATTAAAGCTGCTATAAGCAATAATATGTCAACATTTTAATGACCTCTTTTTTGTATTCAGACAGCCAGCAATGGGTAGAACTCTCCCAAAAATTCATCTAGAGGCCACAATCTGCATTCAAATATTTTCTTGGAAGCTTTG
>NC_137862.1:56695380-56697880 GCF_963924005.1 Protomyctophum bolini | reverse complement strand
GACAGAGAGCCCATTTCGAGCCGATATAAAACCTAGTCAAAAACATTAAAAAACCTTGTTAAAAGAACCCGCAAATTAACCAGGTTTATATGTACTGGGTTACCAGGTTATCAGGCTGTTATAATAAAATATAATACAACGTAATATAATGTACTGTGTGGGGGCAGAGCTTATTTGAATATGCCATACATATTCTATGACAGGCAATCTGTCCCTAAATGGAACCTGGAGGCAATACAGGCTCCACGGCTGTGCACGAGTGTGTGTGTGTGTGTGTGTGTGTGTGTGTGTGTGTGTGTGTGTGTGTGTGTGTGTGTGCATGCGCGTGTGTGCATGCGCGCGTGTGTGCATGCGTGCGTGCGTGCTATGCAGTGTGCAGTATACACTTGGCATTTCCCTGCCCAGACCCACTTTAATGAATTTATAGATATGAATGTATTTCTCTGCACAGATCATATTTCATAGGGGTGAGTGGTGTGTGTGTGTGTGTGTGTGTGTGTGTGTGTGTGTGACTGAGTGTGTGTGTGAGAGAGAGAGAGAGAGAGAGAGAGAGAGAGAGAGAGAGAGAGAGAGAGAGACTTTTACTTGGGAGTGTAATTGCGAATAGAAACAATTATTTAAACATTCCAGTCCTTTGAATTTACAGATGCAAACGTGTGATTACTCCCTAGAAATTAGATTATCTAAAATGTTTCCAGGAAATTGTACTTATTTTTTAGATATTTAAAATACATTTAAATATACAATATAACACACATGGTGTGTGTGTGTGTGTGTGTGCGTGTGTGTGTGTGTGTGTGTGCGTGTGTGTGTGTGTGTGTGTGTGTGTGTGTGTGTGTGTGTGTGTGTGTGTGTGTGTGTGTGCGCGTGCGTGCGTGTGTGTGTGTGTGTGAGAGCGCACGTGCATGTGTTGGGACACGGGCCCAGCCCTTTTATCAGTGACCAGTTGGTTAACAGGCTCATGCATCACCATTTCAGACACTATTATGAACACACTGCAGTTTGGCACCTCGTCAGAAGTGAACGTGTGCACGCATCTGTCTGTATGTGTGCGTGTCTGTGGTCTGTGCGCACGTACGTATGTACGCGTGTGCGTGCGTGTGTGCGTCCGCACAACTGCCTCTCTGCTCAGAATATCAGCTATAATAAATTGCCATAATCAAATCTCATTTCAGGAGAAATACCTGTGGGAGAGAGAGAGAGAGCGCACCGACAGCACAGAACAAACACCCAGGAAGTGGCTCATGGTTGGAAGAAGAGAGGGCAGCAGTTTGTTCTAATCAACATGACAACCAATTAGACCATTAAAACACCAGCGCACGCAGGCACGCACGCACACACGCAGGCACGCAAGACACTGTACGGACGCACACACGCGCCACACTGTACGGACGCACGCACGCGCCACACTGTACGGACGCACACACGCGTTGTGAAGGATAACAGGTACGCTCACCCCTTTTCCAACTCGCCCCACTACTCTACCTATAGCTGTAAATAACAAACATAATTTATGTTTGTGATTATTTAAGTTTACTCTGTATATTATCCACGGGCATAATAGCATGATGATGCCATTACAAAACATGGGCTATACATGGAAGAAATGTGATTAATTAAAACTAAATTAACTGCTAGAAGGTCCTAAATTAACTTAATGACATTGTTGTTCTTTCTACATTTTGTAGTTGAGTATAGAGATCGTCAGATCGACTACTGTGTAATCCAATAAATCTGTATACAGGATAATTTCAGATTTCAGAGAGGGAGAGAAATACTAAATGAACTGTTAACTAAAACGAAACACGTTGGTTAAGGGGCGAGCAGTCTCGTATTGTCTTGTAAAGCACCAGAGCAGTAACCATGAGGTGTTGCTGGTTGGTTTTCACACGAGGCCGTTCTTCAAACACACACACACACACACACACACACACACACACACACACACACACACACACACACACACATATACACATGGAAGGGACGGAAACCATTCATCACTAACCGTGGTGGACCAACCGGAGGAAAAGCCTGTTTATTTTTGGCTGGCTATAGCAGAAGACTTTAAGGTGTGTGTGTGCATGCGTGCGTGCGTGCGTGCGTGTGTATGCACATCACAGCATGTGAATATACAGTAAGTGTATTGGATGCTCTCCATGGTAAAATCCCTGCCTGTTTCCGTGCAATTTAAAGAGTTAACTCTTTAAGCGCCACCTGGTGGTCACCAGTTTAGGCTTTGAGTGCCAATTCTCCCATTATAAAGAAAGAAAGAAATTGTAATTATATTATGCATGTGATGTGCATGCCATCACCTGTACACCAGATTAGAGGAATTTTCAAAATATGAAAAAAAAAAAAAAAAGAGAATATTTTTGAATTCCCAAGGGATCAAGTCTTGTCGTCCGTGGCATCCGGTCCATAATTGGCAATTAGACGTTTAAGGCTCTTAAACTGTTTTAATGTAACTCTTGAGAGTGTATGGGCGACTCTAAATAACATT
>NC_137862.1:56687880-56690380 GCF_963924005.1 Protomyctophum bolini | reverse complement strand
ATGCATGCACCTCATGGTACCACAGCACCACAAAGACCTTCAAAACAAGACTCCAGACCTCCCAAAGCACCTCATGGTACCACAGCACCACAAAGACCTTCAAAACAAGACTCCAGACCTCCCAAAGCACCTCATGGTACCACAGCACCACAAAGACCTTCAAAACAAGGCCCCAGACCTCCCAAAGCACCTCATGGTACCACAGCACCACAAAGACCTTCAAAACAAGACTCCAGACCTCCCAAAGCACCTCATGGTACCACAGCACCACAAAGACCTTCAAAACAAGGCCCCAGACCTCCCAAAACACCTCATGGTACCACAGCACCACAAAGACCTTCAAAACAAGACTCCAGACCTCCGAAAACACCTCATGGTACCACAGCACCACAAAGACCTTAAAAACAAGGCTCCAGACCTCCCAAAGCACCTCATGGTACCACACCACCACAAAGAGCTTCAAAACAAGGCTCCAGACCTCCCAAAACAACTCATGGTACCACAGCACCACACAAAGACCTTCAAAACAAGACTCCAGACCTCCCAAAGCACCTCATGGTACCACAGCACCACACAAAGACCTTCAAAACAAGACTCCAGACCTCCCAGAACACCTCATGGTACCACACCACCACAAAGACCTTAAAAACAAGACTTCAGACCTCCCAAAGCACCTCATGGTACCACAGCACCACACAAAGACCTTCAAAACAAGACTCCAGACCTCCCAAAACAACTCATGGTACCACAGCACCACACAAAGACCTTCAAAACAAGACTCCAGACCTCCCAAAGCACCTCATGGTACCACAGCACCACACAAAGACCTTCAAAACAAGACTCCAGACCTCCCAGAACACCTCATGGTACCACAGCACCACACAAAGACCTTCAAAACAAGACTCCAGACCTCCCAAAGCACCTCATGGTACCACAGCACCACACAAAGACCTTCAAAACAAGACTCCAGACCTCCCAAAGCACCTCATGGTACCACAGCACCACACAAAGACCTTCAAAACAAGGCTCCAGACCTCCCAAACCACCTCATGGTACCACAGCACCACAAATAATAATATCTCAAACTTATATAACGCTTTTCTGAGTACCCAAAGACGCTTTACATGGGGGGGCATTACAGAGGTAACAACAAAATAAAAACAACTTCAATCAATAAAAGCACTAAAAGCTAAAAAACACTGCTCAGGCTACTGCTAGGCCTTCCATCTACAACCCATTTAACCCCTGTTCATTCTGCTAAAGGGTGGAATGGCTCAGGGTATAAAGGACAGAGTACAGCAGCTTACAATGGGCCTGTTCCACAAGATACACTATACACCACAATGTACTGTACCACCCACAATGCACAGTTTTACAATTTAGGCATTCAGCAGACGCTCTTAATCCAGAGCGATTTACATTAAGCAAGAACAAAAAGCACGGTAATACATCACATACATAAAAGGTAGTTATGGGGAATCATACGTAAGGTCAGAACGTAACAGTGGAATATCCATATAATGAAACTATACTGTACTATACAGTACCTGTTATAGTATGCCCAATTCATTTTCCTCAAGGGCCATATTTTGACTAGCGTACCAGGCTGGGGGCCGAGTCCGCACGTGCAAGGTCGAGGTCTTGCCCTGAAAATTCATTTTCAGGGCAAGACCCCATTTGAAAAGGATGCCCAGTTTGACATGCATAGGCTACTGACCCCCATGTAATGCCATTTATATCTGATTAAATGATTTAAATGTTTCTCTCAACAGGAATAAATGTTGTTGTTTTTTTGTCCAAGTTGTCCAAGTTGCTTCTTTTACACCCGACAGGGGGGAGTTTCCCTGGTTGGACTTGGAACACGTTATTCCAACCAGTTCCTTTCCCCTCCACCAGGTGCCCCGGCTGGCCAGGAGGATGCAGTTTAGAGACAAGGATTACTGCATGTTTTTGTGAGGGTACCTACCCTATAGGGGACACGGGGAGAACATGCAAACTCCACACAGAAAGGTCCTTTCGCCAACCCCGCCTCGGGTATGGGCACTGATGACGCGGAGGAGAGAACACACCCCCCAGCGTCCACAGCGTCCCGAGCGGGAATCGAACCCAGGACCTTCTAGCTGCGAGGCGACAGCACTACCAACTGTGCCACCGTGGCCCCAGGAATAAATGTTTTAACTGCAGTTGAAAAGGGGAGGCCAGAGACTATAGAGACAGCATCACACTATTATAGCAAGTCATTATACAATCACATTTTTGTAGAATCTGATTTGCCTCGCAATTTTGTACCCCTAAGCATTCGCTAACCAGTCTTCAATTAATTAATCTATCATTGTGTTATTTTGACGAACGGAACCATATGCTCAGAATGAAATAGTCCCTCGACGTGTACAATGTAAGCATTTATACACAAGCATATATACAGTAAGTGTTTAGGGTAAGTATAGATTCACAACGTGTGTTTTGTGTGCTTGTGCACAATGCGTGCACGCTTATACGA
>NC_137862.1:56667880-56685380 GCF_963924005.1 Protomyctophum bolini | reverse complement strand
TCTCTTCTCATCCACTCTCACCTCTCCATCTCTCTTCTCATCCACTCTCACCTCTCAATCTCTCTTCTCATCCACTCTCACCTCTCCACCTCTCTTCTCATCCACTCTCACCTCTCCATCTCTCTTCTCATCCACTCTCACCTCTCCATCTCTCTTCTCATCCACTCTCACCTCTCCATCTCTCTTCTCATCCACTCTCACCTCTCCATCTCTCTTCTCATCCACTCTCACCTCTCCATCTCTCTTCTCATCCACTCTCACCTCTACATATCTCTTCTCATCCACTCTCACCTCTCCATCTCTCTTTTCTCCTGCCATTCGCTCTGTATATCTCTCCTACTCTCATCCACCCTTCCCTCTCTCATCTTTTTATCCCATTCCCCTCTCTTTACTTCTATTCTTCCCCTCCATGCACCCATTGCGTCCCTCTCTCTCTCTCCCTCCCATTCTACTCATGCCTTATTGTTCTCCTATAGAGAAATCACTTTCTCCACCACCCCACCACCACCACCACCCCTTGTTCTCATCACCACAGTGACTATGTGAGCAGGAAACATTACCATAGCAAATGAAAGAGAGAATCTCTTTCTTCTTCTGTTTCTTTTCTTGTCGTTTCCCATCCCTTCCTCCCGCCAGCCTGCTAATGAGAGCAGGGACTGCTAGTTGGGAGTTAACCCATTCTGGGCTGGGAACCCATTTTGGTGTCAGCACTATGTTCTGCTTTAGCTATTGAAAAATAGCAGATCTACAAGCTCATAGCGCGCCACCTAGTGGCGCGCTACGAGCTTGTATAGGTCTGCTATTTTTGAAAAATCGAAGAGCGACTGACGTAGAAGACATTTTTTTTTAATCTGATCTCAGGTCAGAATGGAAAACTGTCAGGATGTAGAAGACATTTTTTAGAATCTGATCTCAGGTCAGAATGGGTTAAGAGTAAAAAACCCAACACTGCGTGTGCTTCTCTTCGGCAGACAAAAGCTTTTTTTTACACCAGTTGACTCGTTGTTGCCGCACCATCTAAACCCAGTGGAGACTATAAGAAGGAGACGTATATCCTGCTTGAAATGTAAAGAAGGACGTGACCGGTGGGAGTCTGACGCAATGCAAGCCTAACAGCATGATGTTAAAAGATCATTAACTCATTCCGACCTGAGATCAGATTCTAAAAAAAAATCTTCTACGACAGTTTTCTGAAAAAGCTATGTTTCTGTCAGTCGTTCTTCGATCTTTCAAAAATAGCAGACCTATACAAGTTCATAGCGCGCCACTCGGTGGCGCGCTATGAGCTTGTAGATCTGCTATTTTTCAATAGCTATAGTATAAAGCATATCATAATGCTAACACCAAAAGGGGTTCCCGCCCCAAAATGGGTTAAAGCATCGTCAAATGATGTGAACTTTTAACATAACCGCTCTATGGATTTTGATTTGTTAAAGCACACTTCTATATCTCTCTCACTGACAACGCACGCCTATACACAAATTAATGTAAATCTCCATTTGTACTGGTCAGTAATCGGCCGATAATATTTATGAACGTCGAGTATAATGCAAGATAGCGAGTGTGTCAAACAAACCATTCAATTGGAAAAACAGAAATGCACAAGTATGTATGTACAGTATGTAAGTACGTACGTACGTACGTATGTACTGTACGTATACGTATGTATGTATATGAGAGAGACAGCGAGACAGGGAGGGGGGGGGGGTTGCGTGGGCGCAGAGGGAAATAAAACATCTGCTGTGTACTCTTGACAGTTTAGACAGAAGTTGCTGAGTGTGTAGTCCAGGCTAATGCATGCGGTATGTGGACATTCAGATGGGCTGCTTGAAGGGGGGGGGGGGGAGAGAGAGAGAGAGAGAGAGAGAGAGGCCACCCATTCCATCCAGGATGCCATGACCAATTTCATGCTCTCCCTGGAAAGGTTGTGGCACCAGTGTGTGTGTGTGTGTGTGTGTGTGTGTGTGTGTGTGTGTGTGTGTGTGTGTGTGTGTGTGTGCATGCTCGCGTGCGTGCGTGTGTTGTGCATATGTATGCATTTGTGTGTCCAGTTTAAACCCAGTTAACCCCAGCCTATTGGTGGAAATCTGCTGCAGTTGCAGGCTTTGACAACATATATGTCGAACGACCCCAAGCACTGTCACTATCCATAACTCTCTCTCTCTCTCTCTCTCTCTCTCTCTCTCTCTCTCTCTAGCCATAAACTAATCTGTGATGATACTTGTGTAAAACTGTGAGAGAAGAGACAGGGAAGGAGAATCAGAGAACAATCACAATGTTCTCCATTCAAATATTATACTGGTTCAAATGATATTCAATTACAATCAAGAGAGTGGACATACAGTATTTATGGATATGTAATGAGGAACAGAGGGCTTTCAAATAGGATTTCACAAGAAAGGGAGCACATGCAAAAAAAGAATGTGTGTGTGTGTGTGTGTGTGTGTGTGTGTGTGTGTGTGTTGTGTATAATACAAAATGTGATCTAATGCTGAGAAACGACAGAAGCCATCAACTGTGGACAGACAGAGAGAGACAGGGTGAGAGATAGAGAGTGACAGAGTGTGCACACGCGAGAAAGAATCAAAAGAGAGTGAAAGAACGGGAGAATAAAGTGTGTGCGTGTGTGTGTGTGTGTGTGTGTGTGTGTGTGTGTGTGTGTGTGTGTGTGTGTGTGTGTGTGTGTGTGTGTGTGTGCACGCGCGTGCGTGCGCGTGTGTGCGTCTCGTTGATCATTCTGACACATGTCTGAGCATTTCTGTCACTTTAATGTCACTGTGGAAATTCTGCAGATTAGTAGAACATCCGTCAGGGAGCCGGGCCTATCCAAGCCAACAGAACGCATGCAATATTAATCGCTAATATTCCCCTCAGCCTTTTATGCTTCCAGTATTACACAGACAGAAGAGAGGCTAGCTGAATATTCACGCTATGTGGACATGTCGGACACACGCACGCGCGCACGCTACAGCCCTGACATACCGATGTCTTTCACTGTAGGGTGGTTTTGTTCGCAAAAGGGATTAATGTATGTTCTAAAGTAATCTCACAGGCGCACACACGCAGACACACGCGCGCGCACACACACACACACACACACACACACACACACACACACTCACACACACACACACGGTTATTACCATATAGTCAGATTGTTGATTCCTGTCCCATCTGTTACCACCTGCTAACTAGATACAGTCACATGAGTCACTGAGAGAAACAGAGACCGAGAGAGATGAAAAGATGTCGTAGAGGCAGGAAGGAGACAACGATAGAGTGAGACCAAGTGGAAACAGAGGGGGGGGAAAGGAGGGATAAAACAATAGTATAGACATAGAAATAGATGAAGAGAAAGAGGAAAATGTCCCTGTCACAGTCCCAGGAGAGAGAGAAAGAGACGGATATATGGAGAGATGAGAGAACTAGTAAATGAAAGGAGAGATGGAATGGAAAGATCGGAGAAGAGAAGAGAAGAGAAGAGAAGAGAAGAGAAGAGAAGAGAAGAGAAGAGAAGAGAAGAGAAGAGAAGAGAAGAGAAGAGGAGATGGAAAGCCAGTGGAGGAGGAAAGGGGCTGAGGAGTATAGGAAGAGAAAGAGAGAGAGACCTTTGACGTATTGAAAGACATCTTAAAGTGGACCGTTAAGGCGTGTATTTGAGCAAACCTGGTATTGCACACACTAGATATAGGCTATACCCACCACACTGGTGGGCATGGCCAGGTCTAGGATGATGCCATACAGACTGTAACCACTGAACACCTACTGTACAGCAGGGCTGGACTGGGACAAAAATTCGGCCCGGTCATTTTCGCGTGAATTTGGCCCAGACCGGCCGGCCCACCACAACCAGCGTGCAGATAGCAGAAACTCTACCGCCCGCTCCGTCGCGGCACACACAAACAAACAAGCCCCTAATATATACCACCACTTTTACAGAACAACATATACAAACCAACAGACCAACTACACACAACCCTTTGTAGAGGGTTTATTTGTTGTCCAGTATACTTAACTACAGTACTAGTGATTTAACCCATTTTGGGCCGGAACCACATTTAGTGTTATAAACATTATGTTATAATTTAGCTATTGAAAAATAGCAGATCTACAAGCTTGTAGGTCTGCTATTTTTGAAAAATCGTGAAAATGTGGCACAAATCTTTGAATATATATTCTTTCAGAGCGAACGTTTTTAACTCCAATATTTGCTTCTGAGGGGTTCCTCCTCAACAACATATTTTCAGATGAGGGTCGGTGGCCAATTACATATAATCTTTGGGGTCCTTGACATGAAATATTTGAGCACCACTGATACAGAAACATGAGGTATTTCAGAAAACTGTAAACTGTAGCTATAAGCTATAATTCACCATTTTGTTTAGGTTGGTGTCAGTTATGAAACCGGGAATTACAAAGGTTCACGCTATAGAAAGGCGAACGCTGTAGTATAGATGCATGCATCGGTGCGATTCAGAGAGTCGCAGGTTCAATTCCCCCAAAGATGGCCGTTATACCTTCACGACCATACAGCCCAGCACTGACACTCTAGTGCTGTGCGAAGCACGCAGTGTCACTTCATCAACTTCCAGCTACTAATTGCGTGCGTGCGTGCGTGCGTGCGTGCGTGCGGTGGAAATGTGGGCATTCATTAGAGATGTCCTCTCCATGTCGTTAAGTGGAAAACTGCTTAATTAAGACCATGAGGAGGGTTTCCCCAGGGGTTTCCACTGTGTGTGTGTGTGTGTGTGTGTGATCTGACGTTCTTCAGACCTGCAGATGAGCACACAGCACAGCCAATGCGTGTCGGGGGTAATGTGGTCTTTGTGACAGTGCAGTGGAGGAGGGTGTCCTGAATGTACACTGAATGGTAGGTTGTCTTACTGACATTACAAAGTGCAGTGGAGGAGTGTGTCCTGAATGGTAGGTTGTCTTACTGACATTACAAAGTGCAGTTGGAGGAGTGTGTCCTGAATGGTAGGTTGTCTTACTGACATCACAAAGTGCAGTTGGAGGAGTGTGTCCTGAATGGTAGGTTGTCTTACTGACATTACAAAGTGCAGTGGAGGAGTGTGTCCTGAATGGTAGGTTGTCTTACTGACATTACAAAGTGCAGTTGGAGGAGTGTGTCCTGAATGGTAGGTTGTCTTACTGACATTACAAAGTGCAGTGGAGGAGTGTGTCCTGAATGGTAGGTTGTCTTACTGACATTACAAAGTGCAGTTGGAGGAGTGTGTCCTGAATGGTAGGTTGTCTTACTGACATTACAAAGTGCAGTGGAGGAGTGTGTCCTGAATGGTAGGTTGTCTTACTGACATTACAAAGTGCAGTGGAGGAGTGTGTCCTGAATGGTAGGTTGTCTTACTGACATTACAAAGTGCAGTGGAGGAGTGTGTCCTGAATGGTATACCGTATAGGTTGTCTTACTTACATTGTGTCCCTCCGTGTGGCTCTCTGGCACACATGCACAGCGGTAGGGTGTCACGGTGGTGTCACAATGATCCGCATGGCCATGGCACTCACATCTAACGAGAGAGAGGGGGAGAGAGGGAGAGAGAGAGAGAGAGAGAGAGAGAGAGATAAGAAGAGTGTCAAATTAAGATTTGAGTTTAAAAAGAAAGAAAGATATTTCTAGCATGGCTAGATTTCCGGTTTCGTCGTCATAACGCAACGGCCTCGTCACCAGGTCCGCGGACCTGGTTAATTATTAAAAAAATGGAAAATTAAACACATTAAACAAATAGCAGGTTTAGCGTATTAAGCAGCACTGACACATGTATTGCGGGGAACACGGGTTATGCAGTATAGAACTGTTAATTGTATTTTAACAGTCCAAATTAAAAATGATAAAGATAAAAAAAATTGTAACTATACCAGCTAAATACACAAATAAAAAGTAAGTGACTTTCTCTTTCTCTTTTATTCTGTCCATGCAGCAGCGGTGAAGCCATTAGGACGTTCCATTTAACATTTATAAACGTCAGTCTGAGATATCAGAATAATGGAAGAGCACGGCTGACAGGCCTCCATGCACACACACACACACGCACTCGCACGCACACACACACAGAGAGACAGGTCAGTCATTCAATTATTTATTCAGATATTCAGATGTGTTCATTATTTTCTTTCTTTCTTTCCTTCTTTCTTTCTTTCTTTACTGGCATATTCGGCGTCATGTGTGTGTGTGGACGTGCGCTGAACAGGTAACGTGAATATCAGCTCATGCTATACAGTATAGATATGCATACGAGTAGAGTCGTGCTGGGGCGTTCCACAAGCGCCGGCTGCCGGCAGGACAGACGGTACAGTACATTAGTACATTAGTACTGTACTGCATTAGAACATCCCCAGGTGTCTGTTTTATTTCACTGCCTTTTGTCACAAACAAGAGGATCCCCTATCATCACAAACTGCATGTACCGTAGCCTATGTGTACACGTGCGCCTGTCAAGACCCCCGCAATTGCTCACACACTCACACAATGCTCCCTCACTGTCACTGCACACACACACACACACACACACACACACACACACACACACACACACACACACACAGTCCTTTTGCCATGTACATGCTTGAGAAGGGAGAAGATGGAGAGAGAGAGAGAGAGATGGAATTATGGGACAGAATAGATGGGTGGAGTGTGGGGGGGTGGGTTTTAGAATTGACGTTTCAGTGCATTTAAATTCCCCCTACTTCAGTCTAACAACAAGCTACTAATTAAAACAGCTTAGAGAGGGAGATGATTGCTTCTTCCATAATCTCATAATTACCACAGTCAGAAGAAAGCCTTCTCTGTCAGCTTAATGGACACGTGTGTTATGAAAACCAGCGTTGAAACACTTCTCGTCTCCCGTTTACACGCGTCAACATTCAATATATCTGAAGTGATCCGTCCTCGTCTGTTCAAAACGTGTTAAAACCGACAGAGAGAGAGAGACATTCTCAGCAATTCTCCTGTCCTACTATGAATGTGCAAAAAAACTGTGTGTGTCTGTGTGTGTGTGTGTGTGTGTGTGTGTGTGTGTGTGTGTGTGTGTGTGTGTGTGTGTGTGTGTGTGTGTGTGTGTGTCGGTCGGATACACGGTTGTCCGGAACCGCTATGCCCATGCATATACTGTATGGGGGGGGGTAACAGGGGGTCGCCCCTTTTCCATCTCGCCCCACTATACTCTACCTAGCTGTAAATAACAAACATAAATTCATGTTGGTGATTATATAAAAGGTATTAGAGTATTAATGTATCATTGTCAAGTTCTGAATATCCACAGGCATAATAATAGCATGATGATGCCATTACAAAACATGAAATGAACGTGTTTAATAAAACAAAATGAACTGCTAGAAGGTCCTGAATTAATTTATTTTATAGAGATCGACTACTACACAATCAAATATAAATCCATACAATATAATTTCAGATTTCAGTGAGGGAGGGAAATACTAAATTAACTGTTAACGACATTAACACTTTTCGAGGGGGCGAGTTGGTAAAGGGGCCAAGGGGGCGAGTCGTCTGGTATTCATATGGGGTACAGTGGGACTCTGGCAATGGTGAAAGTTACAAAAAACAATATTTTTTCACCGCCTTCTTTTGACGCCCTCGTCACCAAGACTGCGTTTTGTCGACTCCGCTGGCTCTATGGGAACAGATTTTTTTTAGAATCCTAATATCTCGGATTCCTCTTCCAGGCTGCGTTTTGGATCAAAACAAGCTTGAGTTGCGGATCATTTCTATAAACGATTACGATCACTCGTTACAAAAAATATGTTTTGGGTGAATTTAAATGACATTCGCATGCAGGACACGCTACATACATAGCGATTTCCACTTCTCCGTTTCCGAGTGAAACGGCTTTCAAAATAAAACAGTTAACGTTGAAGTGAACAGTGGCGGTCTTCCGAGTATAAATTCAGCCACCAGATGGCGCTGGTGGCGGTGGGTGAGTATAATGAGAATCGATTTTCGAATCGTGACCGCAATAGTCCGCAGCCCTAATTTCCGACTTGCATCGTTCTCGACTTGCATCGTTTCCGAGTAGGGCCGGGTTCTCAGCAGAAAAACTATCCAAATGTGGAGAGACTAATGCATTCAGTGACTGCCTCCCCTTTCAGCTGGGAGCCTTCCTCAATGTTTGAGGAAGGCATACAGACAAAACCTGCCAGCGTTCTCTGTCTTTTGGCTTAAAATAAATGTTGAAATAAAATCATGGTTTATTTCAAGGTGTGCTGCTTAATTTGTTATTTTTCCATGGGAAGACAAGTCAATCACTGAATCACAATTCACGAACTCCATGCAAACTAACCTGTGCTTTCAGTGAGGGGAGCACTGCCTCCAAAATAAATAACTGTTTGATCATTTCAAGACAGAGGACAATATACTACATGAGAGGACTTAGACGTTATATCATTATATTTGTATTGTTGGAACTTAATTGACCAAGCTCAAATTGATTTAAGATCTGATGACACAAAAAAAAATATGGTATTATGCATTGAATTGAAATACAGTTTGGTAAATAAATGGTAAATGGTGCATTTATATATAGCGCCTTTAACCAAGGCGCTTTACATAGATTGTGCATTACATTCACCCATTCACACACACACACACACACACACACACACACACACAAACACATTCACACACCGATGGCAGCGGAAACCATGCAAGGCACCAACCTGCACATCAGGAGCAATTAGGGGTTCAGCGTCTTGCTCAAGGATACTTGGACAGCAACTCTGGGGGAGCCCATCAGGGTTCGAACTGGCAACCTTATGGTTACGATCCAGCCACTCTACCCCTGAGCCACCACCGCCCCAATTTACAGTCTTATACGGTTTAACCCATTTTGGGCAGGGAACCCCTTTTGGTGTTAGCATCATGTTATGCTTTGGCTATTGAAAAATAACAGATCTACAACCTCATAGCACGCCACCGAGTGGCGCGCTACGAGCTTGTAGGTCTGCTATTTTTCGAAAAATCGAAGATCGACTTACATAGAAACATAGTCTTTTTCAGAAAACTGTCAGGATGTAGAAGACATTTTTTTAGAATCTGATCTCAGGTCACAAAATGGGTTAATACTCCGTTACTGAATTTGAAAAAAATCAATCAATAACGTTATAACATGTCATGACTTCTCACCTCCCACTGACGGTGATCTCGTTGACGGCGTAGTATCGGTGCAGAGGGTTGACCCCGGCCGCGGCGGCGGTGTGGTACTGTCCACTCAGATGGATCCTGATGTGGGAGGCCTGGACCATCCTCTGCAGCGCGGGGCTGCCGTAGAAGTCATTGTAGCCCGGCCTCAGGTTGGGCTCTGGGGTCAGCAGGCTGAAGGTGATGTTACCTCCGGTGTATGGCACCTCACTGAAAAAAAACACGCGGAACCAGAGGATGAGCGAGTGACGTCAGGACTTCGGCGCCCTATCGCGACGTCACTCGCTCGTCTATTCTTCTCTATGGAGAATAACATGGGCTCATCTTAAAATCGTTTCATATGAGCGCTGTGGTCCAAAAATAGGCGTTATTGTCAGGGAGGTGTCTCTGTATCGTATCGTGCGTGCGTGCGTTGATACAATTTAAATAATGTTCAACAGCTGTTTAAGTTACCAATGGAATGTGTTATTCCAAGGACACATTATTGTGGGGTGGGGGCCCCCGTTACAACGATGTAGCCCTGCCCTGCACGTCTGGGAACCAATCCCCTCGCTACCTATACTCTCCTGTGACCCCAGTGTTTAACCCATTCTGACCTGAGATCAGATTCATACGAGGTTTCCACGGGACACACACTGGTCTGATGAACCCATTCTGACCTGAGATCAGATTCTAAAAATGTCAGTCGTTAAAAAAAAAAAAAAATAGCAGACCTACAAGCTCGTAGCGCGCCACTCGGTGGCGTGCTATGAGCTTGTAGATCTGCTATTTTTCAATACCTAAAGCACGACATAATGCTAACACCAAAATGGGTTCCCGTTCAGAATGTGTTAATAGACCCATCGTTTAGTCCTACTCGCTATACAGACAAATAAAACATAAATGTTTCAGGGGAGGTGGAATTGCTCTGCCGTGTTAAAAATAAATCAATGAACCATTATTTACCCACGAGGTTTTGTCTAGGGAGGCTGTGTGCACCAGCCCACAGACATCTCAAGCAGCTAAAACAACACAAACAAGAGTTATACTGGTCCTTTTTTTAGATGCAGGCAAAGCTTCAGCGATACAGTCTGGTGAGACAGCCGAATGGTTTTTCCTTTCATTGTTTTGCTTATAATGACATGCCCAAATATTGGAACGCCAAGGGTGAAGTGGTTAAACCCTTAGGAGGCTAATTATCTTGAGATAGGATTGTGTTTATTAATTGTTATTTATGTTTTCTCCAAATCATTAAAGTATATCAATCAACTAATATGCTATCCTCAAATGATTGTAGTTGCTCCAATGCCAGCCTATGTTTACGTCGTACCTGTTCTATCTGGTGCCAACCCCAAGGCAAGGTGTGTGTGTGTGTGTGTGTGTGTGTGTGTGTGTGTGTGTGTGTGTGTGTGTGTGTGTGTGTGTGTGTGTGTGTGTGTGTGTGTGTGTGTGTGTGTGTGTAAGTTCAGTTCTCTACCTGGTACTACTGCCAAAGCAACGTGGCAGTTTCCTTTATGAATCTATAGTGCCACTGTGAGCATGCCAAGATATGTATGCGTGTGTGTGTGTGTGTGTGTGTGTGTGTGTGTGTGTGTGTGTGTGTGGGGGGGGCTCCCTTGTTCAGTCAAGCCAACATGTTTCTCTGTAATCTTGTCTTCATAGAGGCGACTGTGACCAGCCAATAGGGTCACAGCTAGACTACTTCCTGCTTTTCTCTGATTGGCCAAGATCAAATGTTTTCGCATCAACTGGAACAGAGTGTGTGTGAGTGTGTGTGTGTGTGTGTGTGTGTGTGTGTGTGTGTGTGTGTGTGTGTGTGTGTGTGTGTGTGTGTGTGTGCGTGCGTGCGTGCGTGCGCGAGAGCTTCCCTAGGGGGAGAAACAGAGACAGATAAAGCAGCCAAACCCATTCAGTATTTTAGCCGTAACGTGAGCGCCCCATCCAGAGATACTTCCGGGTCCTACTTTTGTGTCCCCATAGAGTTATACTGTGACTCTCCGTCAGACTAAATCTGAGACGAAAACAACCACGAAAGTCTCATTTTACCGATTTCCTCGCAACAACAAAGCTACTGCTCTCCCAAATCTGGCTGTGACAGGCCGTCTGGCTCCACACGGAATACTATCGCCATTTTATTTCATTGTGTCAACTGAATCCTCATTAATGCACACTAGATTCAACATCCTCAAGCCTGCAGACATTCTAAATATGCCCCCGAAATATTGTACTGAGCAACAATCATTATTCAATAATAATGATAATAATAGTCTTTATTGTCTCCACATCATATATTTTCTTTGTCATGGACACTTGTACAGAATTCTACTCGAGTTGGAAGCATTAAGACTCATTTTTAACCCTCAATGGCTTCCTTTCTGAAAAATAACGTCATTGTAAAAAGATTCACGCGTGTAGATATGCTATTTACAATGAGATGCGGACGGGAGCTGGTGCCACTTGGACCTGGACGTAACGTAGGACTACAAAATGACGTCGGACTTAACCCATTCTGGACGGGAACCCGTTTTGGTGTTTTAACTAAGCATTATGTTATACTTTAGCCATTGAAAAATCGTAAATCGACGTCAGGCCTATACAGAATTCTGTCTGTCTCACTGGGAAAACATGGTCAGGACTTTAGCCAATTTGCATCACATGTGCGTACACACACACAAACACACACACACACACACACACACACACACACACACACACACACCACCTACCGAGGGAGTTGTAAACAGTTCACAGAGTCTGGTCTGAGCAGCGGCCCGTCGTTCTCCAGTCCAAACACACTGCAGTTTCTGGCCATGTACTGCCAGTCGGACCACGCCGCCTCTGAACCGCTCCCATTGGTGGAAACACTCTGGGTCCGCCTCTGGATCCCAACCGACTCTGGCAACAGACCCCCAAACTGAACGATGACATAGAACACCTGGGGGGGGGGGGGAAGAGAGAGAGAGAGAGAGAGAGAGAGAGAGAGAGAGAGTATACATATAAATCACTTCAGGAGAGATGAGGATATTAGGAAACACTCCAACGATGATCATAGCCAACAATGGTCAACTATATTTGAATTATTGTTGGGTTATAGGACAGGATCCCCCCCCATGGGTTTTTTTATACCTTTCAATCTGGGAACCCCTTTTTGGGGTAGTCGTTGCTATACTGTATGTACAGTATAGCTATACGTATACTGTACATTTTTGTAAACGTCTCTCAGCAAACTCAGGATTTAGAAGGCATTTTTAGAATCGGCCTCGGGCCTAAATTGGCTAATGAAGTGCCATATAATGGTGAGTTTAGTCGTGATGTTTGAACTATCGGTGAGTTATTGATTAAAACACTAGTCGGGCTCTCTCACACAAAAAAAGACACTAAGCACTTAGCACATACTGTACCAGTGGTGTGTGTGTGTGTGTGTGTGTGTGTGTGTGTGTGTGTGTGTGTGTGTGTGTTATCTGCTTTGCTGCAGTGTGGGCTGGGACACCGAGGCACACAGCAGGGAGCGAACTAAGCTACCAGTACCTCACGTGCACACAACAGACACACACACACACACACACACACACTTCAGACAGGATGCTGAAGTGTTTTATCTGGAGACCAAGTCAGGAGAGCACACACACACACACACACACACACACAGACACACACACAAAACACTTCAGAGAGAAGAGGGATGAGTCTTTGAGGGCGCAAGTATGGCCAACCCCCAAATGTATCCCTCTCTTTCTTTCCCGTCCCCAACTCTCCATCATGCAATGCTTTGTACTTGGGATGAAACTACAGTGCAGTACTGCACGCGCAGTACAGTACAGTACAGTACAGCGCACGTGCACACACACACACACACACACACACACACACACACACACACACACACACACACACACAGGACAAACTGCTCTGAGACCTGTTCAATGACCATGTTCTGATTGTGTGTCATGGTCATTTCAGACTTTCAACACCTCAAGAACATGGGGATGTGCCACCATGAGATCTTATCATATACGTATACCCAGCATTTCTTTGCGCTGGACGAAAGGGATTGATAAGAACCAAGATTTCTATTAATCTAGAGGGGTGGTGATAACATATCAGTTGCTAGTCTCGGGTGTTTTGCGCAAACCAATGCAAACACGTGTAAAAATCAGCCATTCCGACGGCATCAAGACCTTGCCGAAATACATGCTATAGTCTACAAAGATCAACTGTAGATATAGTCGACCGTGAATATCTTACGATATCGTCGACTAAAACTCGACTAAAACTTCTCATGACGACTCTCATGACTAAAACTAAATAAAAGATGTTCTGGAGGGAGGTACAGTATATACATGTAGGCCTATTATTTATTGTGCACATTTTGTTATGCCATGGATTGAATATAGGACCACAATGGAAACAATACTGTATCACATACATTTCTGGCTAATAAAGTAATGAATCAATCAATGTGTGTGTCGGTTTGTGTGTGCGTGCGTGCGTGCGTGCGTGCGTGCGTGTGTGTGTGTGTGTGTGCGCTATCAGGTGTGTCACCTGGTACTGTCCGTTAGCCAGGTCCACGGTAACAGTGAGGGTCTCCTCCTCAGTGAAGGGTTTAGACAGCCAGATGGTTCCCATGTCCTGGTCATTGATGTAGCTCAGAGGGTGAGCGTTGAGGTCCAGCCTCAACACCCTGTTGTTGGTCGTGTCCTGGACCGCGTTGGGGATGCAGTACCTGTTGAAATAAAACACAGAGAAATATCTGATTTTTTTGTTTTCTTGTTTCCTGATTTATTTATTTTTAAAATTTTATTTATTCTCGAAAATTAAACTAATTTTCAGTGTCGTCGAGCAATACAATATCATAACAAAAAACATCACAATACATCAGAAGATCAGGAAAAGGAAAACAAAACGTAATAAGACAAATTTCAAAACGATCTAAAAACAGTTACATATTGTGGGGATGTGTATGCTCACCAGGGTTTTAAAACGACTCAAGGGTACTAAATGTGGTCAATTTTAATGTCGTCTGCAGGTCATTCCATGTATTAGGGTGCCACAGAAGCTAAAGGCAGATCTACCAAGTTCAGAGTTAACTTTTGGTGAAATGACTTGATCGGGTGTGGTATAGGGCTCAGAGCCCCCCCCCCCCCCCCCCCCCCCCCCCCCCCAACAATGACGAGATGTATTTAGGACAATCTCCAAGCATGGCTTCATACATGACAGTAACATGTAACATGTAACAGTAACAGTAACATGGACAATTGGACATGCTATACATGTGATCGTGACAGTACCATACCTCTCCACTAGCGGGTGCACTCTGGGGTGACTGGCAGGACAGCGGCACTCGGACTGGGCGTGCAGCGAGGGCAGGACCCCCGAATACGCCTCCACTACCTCCCTGTTATAGAACAGCAGAGGAATGGACCAACACAGAGTTAATAATACGTCCTCCACTACCTCCCTGTTAGAGAACAGCAGACAGTCCAATAGAGGAATGGACCAACACAGAGTTAATACGTCCTCCACTACCTCCCTGTTAGAACAGCAGACAGTCCAATAGAGGAATGGACCAACACAGAGTTAATACGTCCTCCACTACCTCCCTGTTATAGAACAGCAGACAGTCCAATAGAGGAATGGACCAACACAGAGTTAATACGTCCTCCACTACCTCCCTGTTAGAACAGCAGAGGAATGGACCAACACAGAGTTAATACGACCTCCACTACCTCCCTGTTATAGAACAGCAGACAGTCCAATAGAGGAATGGACCAACACATAGTTAATACGTCCTCCACTAATGTGACAAAAACAAAAGAACTTGTCATTCATGAAAAGGAACCTGTGCAGTCCATTACAATTGGTGGACAAATAGTGGAGGTAGTAGACACTTTTAAATACTTAGGCACATATATTGACAGCAAACTCAATTTCAGTGAAAATACTGACCAGATTTTTAAAACTTGTAATCAACGCCTCCACCTACTACGCAAGCTCAACTCCTTCAGCGTGAGCAAGAATATTATGGAAACAGTCTATAAAAACCTGATAGAGGGAATCTTGACTTTTAACATGGCAATGTGGTTTGGTAATTTAAATGTAAAAGGAAGAAGCAAGCTGCAGCGAATAGTAAACCTAGCCTCAAAAATAATTGGGAAGAGACAGCAACAACTAGGCTGTAACTACAAGGAGGTACTTCGTAAAAAAGCTATCAAGATAGCAAACGACCCCTCTCATCCACTCTGCAGGGAGTTCGAACTACTTCCCTCTGGTAGACGGTACAAAGTACCAAGAGCTAACCGTAACATTTTTAAAAATTCTTTCATACCAAATGCCATTAAGGCACTAAATGATACCATGTCTCGCTAGATTTGTTTGTTTTTCCAATGTATCTGCCACTGTTGTCCTGCACTTTTTTGCCATGTGAAAATAATTGTGTTAAGTGTCGTTGCTGTTGTTGTAACCGTTTGTTTTTTACTGTTTGAGACCGAAGATGAATTTCCACACGTGGACAATAAATGAAACTAACTAACTAACTAACTAACTACCTCCCTGTTATAGAACAGCAGACAGTCCAATAGAGGAATGGACCAACACATAGTTAATACGTCCTCCACTACCTCCCTGTTAGAGAACAGCAGACAGTCCAATAGAGGAATGGACCAACACATAGTTAATACGTCCTCCACTACCTCCCTGTTATAGAACAGCAGACAGTCCAATAGAGGAATGGACCAACACAGAGTTAATACGTCCTCCACTACCTCCCTGTTAGAGAACAGCAGACAGTCCAATAGAGGAATGGACCAACACATAGTTAATACGTCCTCCACTACCTCCCTGTTATAGAACAGCAGACAGTCCAATAGAGGAATGGACCAACACAGAGTTAATACGTCCTCCACTACCTCCCTGTTATAGAACAGCAGACAGTCCAATAGAGGAATGGACCAACACAGAGTTAATACGCCTCCACTACCTCCCTGTTAGAACAGCTAGCCAGTCCTTGAGGGAGTTCCAGGGGGTCCCCAGCTAAATGATAGTTTGGAACCAAATGGACCATTATGGGTCTGTAACTCTGAGAGCGTACGGATGGAACCAAATTGGTCCATTTTGGTTCCATTGATTTTACAATATAAAACCGGGGGTCCCAGAGATAGAAATGCCATTAAATGGGGGAGTCTGTACTGTAGATGTGCATGTCAAACTTGGGGGTCCTTGAAATTAAACGGGTTGAGAATCACTGCTAGAGCCGTCAAAATCATCTCTCATGTGGAGGTCCCTGCATGGCATGTCTTTTTCAAATGGGGGTCCGCGGGCTCATTAGTGCCAATTTGGGGGTCCTTGACATGGACACGTTTTTTGGAACCACTGCGTTAACCCTCTAACACCCGCATTAATTTCTACTTGCAAAAAAATGATTTCAACCTTACTACTACTTTGTACTACTAGGACTGACACTAAAAAATATGTTAAAAAAAATAAAAAAAATAAAGTTTGATGAAAATTTTATAATAATTATATAATAATTATATAATAATATAATAAAATAATAATTTACATTTGGGGGATATCTTTCACAATAATGAATAAAACATGTTCTAGACATTCTAATGATCACCAAAAAACATATATTACAATTATTTTACCTACTTTTATTAGGGTAAAGGTCAAAAGTCTTAGCAGGGCTCGAAATTAACTTTTTTACTTGGTAGCACTGGTGCTCCCAAATTCAGAATGAAGGAGCACCAGAAAAAAATTAGGAGCACCCACCAAAATTTTACGAGCACCAATATGTAATCGATTTTTTACATTCATTATTATTACACTTGTAGCCTACAGCAGTGGTTCCCAACATTTTTCATGTCAAGCACCCTCAAATTGACACTCATTAGCCCATGGACCCCCATTTGAAAATATATGCCAGGGACCCCCATATGAGAAGATTTTTACGGCTCTAGCAGTGATTTTCAGTTATTTACATTTCAAGGACCCCCAGTTTGACCTGAATTAGGCTACCGTTCCCCATTTCTATCTCTGGGACCCATAAAATCAAAGTTAATTTAACTGAGTGTACAAATGTACAGTGAAATTGGTTTACCCATAGTATGTAGTACACTCTCAGAGTTTCAGACCCATAAGGGTCCATTTGGTTCCTAACTATCATTTAACCGAGGACCCCTAGGGATCCCCGGACCCCACTTTGGGAACCACTGGCCTACAAGCCAGTTGGTATGAGATGCTATTTTTGTGGCAATAAACCAGTTGAAAATATAATATAATATAATATATATATATAGGCCTACTGTATATATTTATGAGAAGTTATTTTCATAACGTCATCATAAATGTGTG
>NC_137862.1:56645380-56662880 GCF_963924005.1 Protomyctophum bolini | reverse complement strand
CAAAGGGGGCGTGTCACAATTCTACAGTTTGGAAGATGCAGATGCAAGGCAAAAGCATTGTCAATGGCAAAAGCATTGTCAATGGCAAAAGCATTGTCAATGGCAAAAGCATTGTCAATGGCAAAAGCATTAATTGTCATTAAAACAAAGAAAAGAAGAGAGAAACTGTAAGGGATGCTCCGATCAGGTTTTTTGGGACCGATCACCGATTTTCTCATGATCGGCCGATACCGATAGGTCCGATACCGATACTGATCTTGTGAAAAGTATTATCTGTCAAAACTGTGTGTTTCTGTGTGTGTGGTTGGAGGATTAAGGGTTTAGGCCCGTCACAAAAATGCAAAACGATATCATGCTCTATATCCGATTGACATTCATACCACTTAAATGGCGTAAATTAAAGATCAGTTTCTCCAGATAAGGTACATTTTGCCGATAGGGTAAATGCCGATCACCGATCAGAGTGAATATCGGTCGATATGGACAAAGTTCTTCTGGTGGAAAAGAAGGTCCACGGACAGATGACACTGCATCCAATAATTACAAATATAATATGAAGCCAACTATAGGGCAATAATGACAGGAGAATAATGCAGGAGCATGACAGGAGAAACATCCCTTTCTCTCGACGAGGTGAATTTCTGGAGATATGAGGGAGATATGAATAATATATGACAATGAGCTGCTTGGGCAATTATTATTATTGGTTTAACGTATAGCCAAGACACTTTGGTCGCTTTCAACAGCAGCACAGCAGAAGAGGAACAAACTCCTTCTCGACTGAGGGAATTCAGAGAGGAAAGAATCGCAAAGCTTTATAGCAGCTCCCATGGTGATAACAGCAGGTCATTAATCAATACATCTGATCAGCATTCACGTGATCAATCCGCTGATCAGAATTCCAGACACAGCCTCATGGGTTAAAACCCCACCATGCCAACGCACGCACGCACGCACGCACACGCACACGCACACACACACACACACACACACACACACACACACACACACACACACACACACACACACACACACACACACACACACACACACACTCGCACTCTCCCCCTGAGCCAATCAGTTGTATTGATCACCTCCTCTGATGTGATCTCCAACTGATCAGATGCTACCTGCCGTGAACTGGGGATCAATGGCTGATAAACGACAAGAAAAACACTCGTTTATCACTGTGGAGATGAGCGGATATCATTTTTCTCTCAATCTCTCTCCTATTGACTCAGAGACAGCTCCCAGGCAGCATACCAATCAATCACTAGATATGTAGTTGAGAGAAATGGAGGCTGCAGGGACTGCTCATTGATATCAATACCGAGATACAACCGTGTGATAAGTACACAACAACACACACGTTCATCTATTTACAATAAGATGCGTCTCACTCTGGGGTGTGTGTGTGTGTGTGTGTGTGTGTGTGTGTGTGTGTGTGTGTGTGTGTGTGTGTGTGTGTCACAGAGTGAGTTGGGACAACATTCCAGAATCTGTAGAAGCTGGCAGGGATGATGAAAGTGTTCTCTCTCTCAGCTGACATGCTGGATTCAAATTAATTGATATATTTCAAAAATGTGACAAAAGGTTGATTTGTTCTCGTTGATTTTCTGGCCAGACACTTATAAGAAGGCAAGGGGCCTGGGTGGTCTTAAAGGGGGGATAGGGAGGCATTGATGTGTCCCTTAAAACTCCTACTAGTTTAAAAAAAGTATCCCAAAATCCCCATTTGTATGTATCAGAGAGACTTTATGTATAAAAAGACACTTTAGCTGACTATGTATGTTTGGTAGCTATAATGTGTTTATACTGCATTATGACCAGCACTTAAATCATAATACTTCGTAATAAACCTCATTACTAAAGACTAATTTTCCTCGCTCTCTTTTAACGTGCTTATACCCCGGACCCTCACAGCCCACCGTTGGTGTACTATATTGATGTCGTTTGACATGTTGTTTTAACTTTGTGTATTTTATTCCCTTGCTTGGCTCTGTCTTTATCTTCTTTTGCCTGTCTGTATGCTTTGTGAAGCACTTTGGATCGACCTTTGGAAAAAGGTTGTTGGAAATGTGCAATACAATACAATAAAAGTTTGATACTGTAGTGTAAGTTGTTATGCATAATTATAATAATTTAGTGTCGTGAAGCCTTTTATTATAATGCATTATAAATGTGATTATAATACATAGATAGATAGGCCCCAACCTTTAAATAAAGAGTTACACCTCCCATTATGACACCATCATTGATCTCATCCTTACCATTGGTGCCCTGTCCCACCAGCATGGTACTGTCCTCGGTGATGTCATTCAGCCTGGAGGTCAGGGGTCGGGTGTCAAAGGGCGTTCCATCTTCCTCCAATCCATCCAGGAAGAGGCTGGCCTGTTTGTCATGGACCTGGAGCGATCAGAAAGAAGACTGTGCTGAGCAACGTTCTTCAGAAACCGAGCAATGCATGTCTCTCTCACTGTCTCTGCACTGTCAAATAGGTCTACATCTATCCTAAGATGCCATCAAAGAAAAGAAGAAATGTTAACTCGAGCTATAGGTTTAAACATGAAAGCATGTTTACAGCTGTTGCACAGAAATCAAGTAATTTTACATGAAAAGTAATGCTATACTTTCGCAATGTATAAAATGACATTGTGAAAAAAAGCTTGGGGGGGGGAAGATAAATCATAAAAAAAAAGATTTTTCGGTCATTTGTCTGGAAAATAATTGTGTTGAAAATACAGTGAAAAATCGTATCGTGAACCTCATATCGTGATACGTATCGTATCGTGTAAATTCTTCCGCCCCTCCTTCAAAATACATCGCTCCAGCAAACTGAAGCGGCCAATGAGGCGTCTATTTTTTAAATATCTATATGGGTGTAATGCTCACATTAGCCATCTGAATATTAGTAACATCGTGTATCGGGTATTGATCGGCTGCATGTGAGCTTTATAACAAAGCCTCTCCTAATCTTCAAAAGGTATTTCCACATGTAGATCATTACACCATGAGGCCAATCTTCAACACTCAAGAGGATTCCCCAGATCTACCATCAAAATTGACGGCAGAGATGGCAGTTGTCCATGGCTTTATAAAAAAAAGTGCAATCTGCAAGTACTTCAAAATAACGATGATTTTTGGATATTATATTTCTTGCACATCCTCTTCATACACATGCACACATATTGGCCACACCTCTATCTGCCCGTTGAGCATGCAAATAATCATAACCTATACAGACCCAAATATCGTAAATAATCTACACGTCCAAATACCAGGATCGATACGGTACATCCAGAAAGCAAGAGGCTATGGGCAGAACAAACGCATGGCAGCACGCTACTGATCACACGGCTGGACAGTGTGTGTGTGTGTGTGTGTGTGTGTGTGTGTGTGTGTGTGAATTATACATAGGTATAATCTTCCAGCTCATTTCCTTGCAGCAGAAAGAGCCTCAGGCTAAACCGCCTTAGCTGCAAATTAGCTTTCTGTTTGACCAAAAAACCTCCTCTCCTCTCCCCTCCCCTCCCCTCCCCTCCCCTCCCCTCCCCTCCTCTCCTCTCCCCTCCTCTCCTCTCCTCTCCTCTCCTCTCCCCTCCCCTCCTCTCCTCTCCTCTCCTCTCCTCTCCTCTCCCCTCCCCTCTCCTCTCCCTCTCCCTCTGCATGAATATTAAAACACTGCACGGCGTTCAACAGTCAAAGCAGCATCATCACATCAAAACCCCAAAGGAAGAAAGACACGCTTCAGAAGAGGAGCCACATATGCCACCCAAAAAAAACTTCAATTTGGACTGTCCCATCCTGTCTAGACCCCCCCACACATACACACACACACACACACACACACACACACACACACACACACACACACAGTCCTGTATTTGGCACTGCACTGATAAAGACCCCCCCTCTCTCTCTCCCTCTCTCTCTCTCTCAGGGTGTATATATCCCCTTTCCGTTCACTCTCTTAATTCTCTTCCTTGATTTCCCCCCCCCCCCCCCCCCCCCCCCCACCACCAGTTTCCTCCTCTTCTTCTCATCTATGCTGTTGTCCCTCGTTCCCTCGCTCTTTAGGAGTTGAAAAGGTGCACGAGGAGGAGGGAAATAAAGTCACAGTCAAGAAGAAAAACTCCTTTAGGAGGATGAAGGCTGAGCGGAGACAGTCAGTCCGCTGTTCTGAGACCAGTCGAGGCGGGATAGATAGACAGGCGCTTTCATGACGGCTGATTGAACAAAGGCACGGCAGAGGGAGCGAGAGAGAGAGAGAGAGAGAGAGAGAGAAAGAATGTGAAAAGTCGGAGAATGAGTGAGAAAGAAAGAAAGAAAAAGAGAGAGAGAGAGAGAGAGAGAGAGAGAGAGGGAGAGCACTAGAGGAACTGTGGTCTCTTCTGGTAGAGATGTGAGGAAGTTGTCAGGTCTGATGTAAATGAATCCTGAAGCTCTTCATCGGCCGTGCGCTCCACGTGCGCTCCACGTGCTCCTTTGAAAGGCGGCCAGCTCTCCTTTGTTAGCTTTCACAAACGCTTCCCTTACCCCTCTCCCCCCCCCCCCCCCCACACCCCACGTCCACACGTCTTCTTTTTACCCCCGCCATCCCCTCCCTCGTCTCTTCTTTGTCCTTTTCCCAGCCAGCGTTATAACTTCAGAACCTCTTGAGAAAGAGAAGAGGAAAAAGGAAAACGAGTGAGAGGATTCTTTTTTTTTTTTTTTTTAGCAGTGATGTCTCATCTGGAGCGTGTCTTTAGGAGATTAACATACTTTACATTCACACTTCTCCTCCTCTCTCTCTCCTCCACTATATTCTCCTCCTATCCCTCTTCTCTCCCCTCCTCAACCCTGTCCTCTATTATCCTCTCCTATACTCCTGACTTCCTCTCTTTAGACAGTATACATACTGTGGTAGGTTATAGTCAAACAATCTATACAAGATCACAATGTGACACATTGTGAGATCCCCACCGTGTACACCAGCTATACATCTATACAGTATAGCATAATAACAGATACAATAGGGCAAAATGTTCCATTCACACGGTGCAGACGCAACAATGCAGTCTACCATTCATTGTCAATGGAAGCCAGCGACATGAGTTGACGTTGCAAAGATGCATGTAGCTGCTCCAAGTGATACTTCCAATCGCGTCTCTCTCTCTCTATCTCTCTCTCTCTCTCTCTATCCCCCCCCCCCTCTCTCTCTCTATCTATCCCCCCCCCCCCCTTCCTCTCTCTCTCTCTCTCGCTCATATATTCCAATGGAAATGGAGAAGGGAACAGAGGATAGTGGAGAAGGTTCCCGGCAGGATGCAATCCCTTGCCAATGCTGGATTTGTGACTTTAACTCCGTGGCCTGCCTCCATTAGCACCTGGCCTGCTGTCCACGACATAAAAGGGACCATGTCTAATTGTGACTAAAACATGACTTATTTATCGCTCCACAATGACGTCTTCCAACCCCCCCGTCTAAGTAGAGGATATAATCTTATAATTATATCCAGTATTGCGTCCAACTATCTCATACTATGCCAGGCAGTGCAGTGCTTCCCAAACCGTTTCAGGTCAAGACCCAAAAGAGAGATTAGACGTTTGCCCAAAATAGTGAAAATAGCAGATCTACACAAGCGTGTCACTTTTGTGCATATAGTTTGTGCATATATTTCATATACATGTATATATATATATGTGAAAATGGTATTTTTACTTGAGTCGTGAGTAGAAATTGGTCAGTGACCCACAAATGCGGGTTTGTTTGGAAAAGACCCTGAGTTTTAATCCAACTGTGGGAGCATAAGAACACTAGATAGGCCGATTTCAGCTGGACGATGGAAACAGCCAGCAAGGAATGTATGTCAAGTGAAACCTCTTCTTATTGGTGATTTAATCTCTGGTCTGGTGGCAGGAAATGAATCAAATATCGCCTTTCAATGTGAATGTGTTTATCTTGCCCACTATGAACAAATGCCGTGCTCAACTTGACTTGAAGTCAAGTCTGCAATTAACATTAACCTAGCTACATGTTAAGCATTTATTTAATAATTTACATGTCGATTTCAGCTCTGACACTTATTTCAGAGAAGTGTGTGAAGAGTCTGCCTGTGCTATTAACTCATCGCACAAAAAGTTTGTGCGATCAGTGGTTCTCAAACTTTTTCCATGTCAAGGAGCCACAGAATTTGTCTTCCGACCGCAGAAGGCAAAGCTATCCGTCTACCGAGCAATCTTCGTTCCTACTCTCACCTATGGTCATGAAGTGTGGGTCATGTCCGAAAGAATAAGGTTGTGAATACAAGCGGACGAAATGAGTTTTCTCCGACGGGTGGCTGGCATCTCCCTTAGAGATAGGGTGAGAAGTTCAGTCACTCGGAGTAGAGCCGCTGCTCCTTCGCCTGGAAAGGAGCCAGCTTAGGTGGTTCGGGCATCTGTTTAGGATGCCTCTCGGGCATCTCCCTATAGGGAGGTCCTCGATGCACGTCCCACTGGGAGGAGACCCCGGGGCAGACCAAGGCGCAGACGGAGGGATTACATCCACTCACTGGCCTTGGAATGTCTCGGGATCGCCCAGGAGGAAGTCACTAATGGTGCTCTGGAGAGGGAAGTCTGGAGCTCTCTGGTGGAGCTGTTGCCCCCGCGACCCGACTACGGATAAGCGGTTGAAGATGGATGGATGCCTTCTGACCCCCATCTGAAAATATGTAGTTCCAGGCACCACCACAGAAGCAAAGATTTGAGTTAAAAACATTCACTCTGAAAGAATATATTCAAAGATTTGCTCCACATTTTAACATTTTTTTACAAGCTCAGTAGATCTGCTATTTTTCAATAGCTAAAGCATAACATAATGCTTAAAGGGGCATTCCACTCATTTTCAACATTTTACTATGTCATTAATATACCTTAGAGCTGTTGTGTGGAAATAATAAAAAGGTCCCCCCCCCCCCATTATGTGTTTCCTGTAAGTATGAAAAAAACCATTGACATGGTGAAACACATCTTGATGACCTCATCAATACATGTGTACCCTCCAGTTCTAGGAAACACAGAATGGGGGGGACCTTTTTATTATTTCCACACAACAGCTCTAAGGTATTAATGACATAGTCAAATGTTGAAAATGAGTGGAATGCCCCTTTAAAAACACCAAAAGGAGTTCCCGCCTAGAATGTGTTAAGCGTATAAAAATCACACTCGTGTCAAGCGAGGGTCGCCTGGTAAAACTGCAAATTCACTGCCACTATATATGCTACGTTACGAGACATGTTATATATATTATATATATATTTATATTGTATATAAAACGAAACCAGTCACAAAATGTATTTATAAATGGCCACATGATGTCACACGCCGTCAGTGTTTAACTGCTGAAAACAAAAAGTCCATAGACGTGGCTGCCACATGACATGTTTAGTACCCTAAACAAACACTAAAAGTCCATAGACTTGGCTGCCATTCGATTTTTTTTTATAAAAGCGCTCTCCAAACAAACATTAAAGTAGAGTATAAGTCTACTGGTTCTCGAGATATACATACAATATTGAATAACGTTTAAGTTTTTGGAAACATAAACATCATGTTCCTAAAGGTTCTGCGCTCTCATACAGAGATCCAGCCCAACCTTTTCCCTGAGTTAAAACCTTCCATGCTGGCAAAGTGTGGCTGCCTATAAGCCCCTCTAAAAGCCAAGGGAAACCCTGAGAAGAGCTTTTAGTGATCTGCGGACTGGCATTCTAACTGTAACTAAAGCCCCCTCTCAGTGAGCTTGGCCAAGCATGGTGAGGAGAGAGAGAGAGGAGGGTCTCTGGGTGGGTTTAGCAGCTACAACTAGAAAACGCCTCTATTTGACACCATGCTCTCACACAGTATAGCCCCTCCTATATATACAGCTTCTGTCCCCCACACGTCTCATATTTGCCATTGGCAATGAAAGGAGAAAGTAGGTAATACGTGTGCCTCAAATATGACGTTAAAACTTGTGGCAACGCGAACATTAAATGCCATTGACAACTAAGGGACGGGCAAATCGGCTATACCAATCACATCAATTCAGTTGTTCATGAGATGATGTATAGGATGATAAAGAGCACCCCTCACTTCACACGGGGTGTGATTTGTATTTACTTTCTTTCTTTTCTTTCGTGGGAAGGAAAGGCCTCAACCAAATATTGCTGAACAGCAATCTGTCTGGATATCCTTTCTCACTCTTGTCTGGAGCAGTGTTTCCCAAACTTTTTCCATGTCAAGGACCCCCAAATTGGCACTAATGAGCCCACGGACCCCCATTTGAAAAATGTATGCCAGGGACCTCCACATAAGAGATGATTTTGACGGCTCTAGCAGTGATTCTCAAACCGTTTAATTTCAAGGACCCCCCAGTTTGACAAGCATATTAGTCTACAGACTCCCCATTTAATGGCATTTCTATCTCTGGGACCCCCGATGTATATTGTAAAATCAATGTTGATGTAACTCAGAGTATATACGAATGGAACCAAATGGACCCGTTATGGGGTTCATTTGGTTCCATTCGTACGCTCTCAGAGTTACAGACCCATAAGGGTCCATTTGGGTCCAAACTATCATTTAGCTGGGTATACCCCCTGGAACTCTCTCAAATGTCACTGCCATAGAAATGATGTGAACCATGCAATACCACATCTAACACGCATATAGGGGAGACTGCTATGGGTACATTTGACTGAGCTTACATTTAGAGTAATGCAATCTTGTGCAATACGTTTAATTGAATCGATCTATATGTAGAATTGATAGAGCAGCTCTGAATACAATAGACAGGCCCTCCTCCTCCTCCTACAACTCATCTGATATTGAAACACCCGACTCCTCAGCCCCACACATCTCTGTGTTTTAGTTTCTTAATGTAGGGGAGAAGCGTGTGAGAGGGACCGGCTCACAGTTTGCAAACTACAGTGAAAGAGATTGGCAGACAGGTCACGCAGGTTGCTAACCACAGTGAGACAGGTCACAGGTTTCTAACCGCCGATCAGACAGAGAGACAGACAGACAGGTGGGTGTCTGTCTGTGTGTTCCATCAACCACAGGGTCACTTTAAAATGATGACATGGACAATTTAAGTATACATGAACTGGATTCAGTCCCACAACAATCAAGCCTGGACCTCAAGAAATAGAGACTTGAGCAGCTGATCCCAAGTCAGCAGCAGACATTCACCCATGCAACCCCGATTATCCTAGACCTTAATCTGATGGTCTCACGGAGTCTGTAAAACTGACCTCAGAACAGTTTCAATGTCAGGAGGAGAGGAGGAGAAGGCGGATCACACTCAGAAGTGACAACCTGATGCCAATTGTAAATGGAGATGTCTTTAAATAATGTGTAGTCAAATTGTCGCGAGACAGTTATACTGTAGATGGGTGTGTTCGCGCACACACAAGCATCCATGCACACGCACACGCACGGACCCAGTCCTCTGTGCTGCCCTCCTTGACCTTCAACGCATCCTTAATTACCTTCATCCCTCACTTATAAACTCCTCTACCTACTCATTTTCCTCATGTTCTTCACTTCCCTGTGTTCCCATCAACCGTACTGTTCTCTCCATCATCATCATCATCATTAATATAGACGGAGAGAAGGAGAGAAGAACCAAAATCTCTTTTAGACTCCGAGGGCCCTATTTTCCAATGCTTTAAGTACCAGGTCTTATGTCTTATAACTTAAGACCTGGCAGCGTGGCCAATGCTTGAGTTTGGCCACTCAAAATAGCAAAAAAAAAAAGCATTGGCCACTCCTCCGGGTCTTAGGGCCGATTCATACTCCTATTTTAGAGCCGAATAAAAGTTGGTTCGGCGCTGTAGAGCCTACAATTTGACGTCATTTGAGGTTCGGGTGGGGGCGGGTACAGTCCTAAAGTCGGCTCTTCGGTGCCACTGAAAATTTCCGGCGAGCCGAAATCATTTCGGCACTACAGCGCCGAAACTGCGGTAAAATAGGAGTATGAATCGGCCCTTACCGGTATGTTAAATTACAAGACCTGGCAATTAAGACACGCGCAAAAATAAGTCCCTGGATTCCCTTGCACCATGATTTTGTTTCTATTTTGCGGTTGTTCATTTTGCGCTTTATGAAAATCTATACTTATGCATTGTTTTTATTCCATGCGTCATTATCTCAACCGTGTTTGAGTATTAATTATTAACCTCATCCTTCCATCCTACCTCTCTCTCTCTCATTAAACCTCCCCTTCTCTAGTATACTCTGATTCAGACACATATCTTGCCTCGCCTCACCTCCTCCTCCTCCTCCTCTCCTCTCCTCTCCTCTATGAGTGAATAATGTTCTATTCACTGATAACACACATCATTCCACGGCCCCTGAACCCATCAGGAGTGGGAGAGACAGACAGACAGACAGGCAGCGAACAGCATAGAGAATGGCAATAGGATTCAGTAGAGAGGCGACAAATGGATGGCCTGCGGGCCAGAAGATTAAAAAACAAAACAAACAAAAAAAGACAGTGACCATGTATCTCCACCTCATCGCCGTCTGTACCCGCGTCCCAACCGTTCTCCACAGCAAACGTGCTGCGGAAACTGTCCAATCTCTGGCTTTAAGTGACCTGAAATCAGTTTGACAACTTCAACCATGGAACGGAGGATGATATATCGAGTTATTAGACAGAGAAGGAAGAGAGGTGACGATGGAAGAACGAGGACATCGTGGAAGAGACTGGACATGTTGAGGATGGAACTGTTAAAGAGAAACTACACACAGATGGCAGAGAGAATGATAGAAAGAGGGAGAGGGGAGACCCCCCTGTGTGAACATCCTGATAACTGAATGAGCCTTTGGAATGATGTGACCTGCTTGTTACCTTTCACTGCATAAGGCAGGCACGCACACACGCGCGTGCGCACACACACATACACACACAGCGCCCCTGTCCAGGGTCTGTATGACTGACTCTTATCATTTAAATGAAGCAGGAATGCTGTTTAAGAGCAGAGGAGGGGAGAGGAGTCAGAATATGGTATAGTGTGCAGACACTAACACACTATATATGGACAGGATTACTTTCCTCTACAACATCTGAGATATACTAAATACTAAGATGGGATACTAACGTGATACCAGTGTTGTTGTTTTCGTCGAAAAATATTCGTCGACTACCTTTTGTCACTGACGAAAACTAAATGGAAAGTAAACTAACTGAAAACTAAGATATGATGACTAAAACTATAGGACAAAATATATATACTGACAATTTTGTCAACAAAAAATAAAATAGACTAAAATGTTATTTTACATTTGCTGAAAATAGACGATCTATAAAAGCCCATAACATCCCATTTGGGATGGAACTGGAATAGGAATGTTTAGGGCAATTTAACCACTGCATATAGATATTAGTCTGGAACTTATAGGCGTGGAATATGTATCTGTAAGTGGGGGGTTATACAAAGAGATTCCAACGACGCTGCAACAAAGTCTCACTTTGAATAGTGGGCTCCGATTGGTCACCCACAACTCTGGGTTGAGCCAAATGTATAATTCAAACTGAGGAGTGCCAGAGCAATCTCCCCAGGGATCTTTTTTTTTTCTTCTTCTGTGTAGCAGATTAGTCTGGTATCTCTCTCTCTCTCTCTCTCTCTCTCTCCATCCACTCCACACTTTACACTATATCATTTTTATTCATCCCCCTCTTAGCCCCTCATCCTGTCCCTGAGTGGCTTCCTCTGTCGTCGTCCCCTCTCTCCATTCTGCTCTGTAAACGTACTACATACGTTCTCATCTTTGCTCTCCATTCCTTTTTCCTCTCTACGCCTCCCTGCCCTTTATCCCTCTATACCCCCCCCCCCCCTCTCTCTCTGTTAGCACCTTTGATGAACAGTCAATATTCTCTCCATCATATTAGCACGACGGCCGCAGCTGGGTAGAGAAAGGGAGTAGAGAGAGAGAGAGAGCGAGAGAGAGATTTGTTCTACTCATCTCTGGGTGCTATATAAGAGACACAATTATCTGTGTCGTCATATTATCATGTTTTATAGGAGCCTGGCTTGGATTCTCCAAACACGTGTGGCCCATATTTTAACACTAGCTATGACAGTGTATTTAAGAAAAGAAAATTGTCCCTGCAGGAGACGTGCAGGGAAGGGGAGGGAGGGGGGACGGAGTGGATGAGGAAGAGGATTGGGAAGAGAGAGAGAGAGAGAGAGAGAGAGAGAGAGAGAGAGAGAGAGAGAGAGAGAGAGAGATTGAGGGAGAGAAAATTGTCTCTGGGGAAACGAGGAGAGAGAGAGAGATAAAGGCACGGGGGACAGATATAAGGTGACAACGGCTGCCTTTTAATAAAGACCATAAGTCTCCCGGAGCAGAAGGCATACATTCATTTTATACATACAGAGAGAGAGAGAGAGAGAGAGAGAGAGAGAGATACAGCAAGTGTGTGTGAAAGAGAGAGAGAGAGATAGTGGAATGTAGAAATCATCTCCAGGAAGGCCTTTTTGCAGACAAACTATAATTCTCTCTTCCCTTTTGTTCTCCTCTTTTCTGTTCCCCGTCACTCTCTCATCGCTTTCCATGCACTCTCTTTTCTTTAAAGGAGAATTCCAGATGAACCGTTTTCTTACCTCAAATCTGATGTTTCACAACAAGGTGTGAAATATATACAGAACGTCCAATAACATCCAGAGTGCAAGCAGCGCAGTCTTATAGGAGAAATCTCGGAAATTATATTTTTGTCTTTCAAAAAAGACCCATACCGCTCCCTGGTGCCGTCTACATTCCGGCTGCCACCCGTCTCTCCGGTGGTCACCAGACTATTCCTGGTTGTCACGTATAGTCTATTCCCATTAGTCACTATAAATAGAATAACTATAACTAAAAATACATCGCATGGATGCACCTGGGACGTATCCTCAGTGATGTATATCCCGAGGTTATCGGGGGTTTCGGGGTCGTCCAACATCATACCCCTCACTCACAGGTGACCCAGCCGGGGTGATCAAGTCCCGACTTGCGTCCCAGTAGCTACCCTCGATCAGTCCCATTAGGGAGAAACCAGGGCCACACATGCAATCCGTTCCTCCGGGCCCCTCCTACGTCTCACCATCATAATGACCAAAGACCTGCCACATGTTTTGTCCCCAACAGGGCTTCTGTAACAACACGGGAAGCCTAAGACACAGTGTACTGTACATCATAGAGTAATAAAAGGATAGAGGCTGAATAGGAGCGACGTATAGTGCCACGCTATGAACTTGTAGGTCTGCTATTTTTGAAAAATCGTGAAAATGTGGCGCAAACCTTTGAACATACAGTACAGTATATTCTTTCAGAGCGAACGTTTTTAACTCAAATCTTTGTGTCTGGAGGGTCCCGGCCTGGAACTACATATTTTCAGAAGGGGGTCGGCGGCCAAATACATACAGTATATTATTCTGGGGGTCCTTGACATGAAATAGATTGAGAACCACTGACATGATAGAAACATGGGGTTTTTCAGAAAACTGTCAGGATTTAGAAGTCTACAGTAAATGGGTCAATGTGATCAGATAGGACTTTTCTGTTTGAATGCATGGGCTGTCAAACATTATTGTTATTACGTTATGACGTAATAACATCCCACTAACGTAAGACAATGGTTAATCCGGAATACTCCTCATGCCTTTAACCAATTTAGGCCTGAGGTCGAAATTCTTCTACATTCTGTACAGTTTTCTGAAATGCCTCATGTTTCTGTATCAGTGGTGCTCAATATTTCATGCCAAGGTCCCCAGAAAAATTATATGTAATTGGCCACCGACTCCCATCTGAAAATATGTTTTCAGAAGCAAAGCCCTCAGCAAAGATTTGAGTTAAAAACGTCATCATTATACATTTTATTTACGGTATAGGCCTACATAAAGTGCAGCATTGAAGAAAAAAAAAGGGGCAGCCTAAATATGTCCTTCCAATAAAATGAAATAAATATTTGTGCAGTTTACACCTTCCGGGCCCACCCACACGCACGCGCACGCACACGCACGCACACGCACACGCACACGCACACACACACACACACACACACACACACACACACACACACACACACACACACACACACACACACACACACACACACACACACACACACACACACACACACACACACACACACACACACACACACACACACACACACACACACACACACACACACACACACCTCCGCCCTTCCTTAATTGATGGTGCCCTCTCCCCTCCATACCAGCGGGCAGAGGCTATGCATAGAGGTGCCCGCATGCAGCAACCTTGTCTCACCTTCACACACACACAAAATCATGAACACAAGACATGAATGCACGCACACACACACACACAAATGTATGCAAAAAAAAATTCACACACACACTCTCTCAGCCTGACAATCTATCTCTGTCACTCTGGGTGGCACAGTGAGCTAGGGGTAGGTGTGGTGGTGTGAGTGAATGTGTGCGCGCGTGTGTGTGTGTGTGTGCGTGCGTGTGTATGCGATTGCGTGCACACGCGTGGCGCGCGTGTGCACGCTTGTGGTGAGTTGACCTTTGCCGTGAAGCAACACAAAGAATGCATATAGATGCACTATACAGGCTACTGTGCATAGTATGGTCCAGTGCAGCCAGTGTGATCTACTACAGCTACTATGAAAACCTGCAAAACCACAAAAAAAAATCAGTGGCCCTGTTACGCCACCATATAATGGCCGTCAGTCCATCACGCCCTGTGACACGTCACCATATATGGTCGTCAGTCCGTCACGCCTCGTGACACACTCCATATATGAAGATCACAACACTGACCTCATCAAACCCTGGATAGCCAGCCATACATGGAGAGGACTGGATCATCACCTAGATCTGCATATACCGTTAGGAGCCGGTCAGCAACTCTACATCTGACCTGTTCTGGCATTCCATAGGTTGATCTGACATCATCAAACCCTGTACACTCAAGACATGCTCCATATATGGCAAGCACAGAATTAATTCCATATGTTGATCTGACATCATCAAACCCTGTGTACACTCAAGACATGCTCCATATATGGCCAGCACAGAATTCATTCCATATGTTGATCTGACATCATCAAACCCTGTACACTCAAGACATGCTCCATATATGGCCAGCACAGAATTCATTCCATATGTTGATCTGACATCATCAAACCCTGTGTACACTCAAGACATGCTCCATATATGGCCAGCACAGAATTCATTCCATATGTTGATCTGACATCATCAAACCCTGTACACTCAAGACATGCTCCATATATGGCCAGCACAGAATTCATTCCATATGTTGATCTGACATCATCAAACCCTGTGTACACTCAAGACATGCTCCATATATGGCCAGCACAGAATTCATTCCATATGTTGATCTGACATCATCAAACCATGTAAACTCAAGACATGCTCCATATATGGCCAGCACAGAATTCATTCCATAATATGTTGATCTGACATCATCAAACCCTGTACACTCAAGACATGCTCCATATATGGCCAGCACAGAATTAATTCCATAATATGTTGTTCTGACATCATCAAACCCTTTACACTCAAGACATGCTCCATATATGGCCAGCACAGAATTAATTCCATAATATGTTGATCTGACATCATCAAACCCTGTACACTCAAGACATGCTCCATATATGGCCAGCACAGAATTAATTCCATAATATGTTGATCTGACATCATCAAACCCTGCATACTCAAGACATGCTCCATACTGTATATGGCCAGCACGAGAGGCCCGGAAAATAAATCCCCGTTCATTTTCCACATAAGACTTTTCAAAAAAGTAAATATTTAAAGATGTTGACTCCGCGGACAAAGCCGACTTGGCTCATGACAAATCATGACAATAAACACAATGTTTTGGGCCGATTAAATTTTTTAGAAAGAAGACAAAAAGGGCAGGATACAACACTTTGTTTTGTGTTTCTTCTTACAAATTATTTGATCGGCCCAAAACACAGCATGCTATAGACTACTATTGTGTATAACTAGAATTTCGCCGCCCTTCGGGTAACTCATCCTAGTTACGTTGCAGCGCAATATGGGAAGAAGGAAATTGCGGGAGTTGACAGACTCCACTTCATGTTTCAGCTGTGTTTTTAAACTCAGTAGTGTGCCCTGCACATGTAGTAACGGATGGGTTATAAATTATTATAATAACAGAAAGTGTTTTTTATTTCTCATAAATACGCAAACATGGTGAAACAACTACAGTCACAGCAGTGCCAAGGTAGCTGCTGCCTGCTAACGATGCAAACAACAGCCTTGCCTGTCGTGTGTGTGTGTGTGGGGGGGGGGGGGGGGGGGAATAGCACTAATTTTCGACATTTTACTGTGTCATAAATATATTTACATCTGTAGCCTATATTGTGATTACATTTGACCGTACATTTGACTCTTGTGTTATATTCTTGTGAAATATTCAGTAAAGTATTGTGGTGAAATTTCCACCCCAAGTTGATAAGATATGCAGAGAATATAATACCAAGAACCCCCAGTTTGAAATGCATTAGGCCACAGACCCCCATTTGATACCATTTGCTCTCTGGGAGTACGTTAGGTCTGCGCACACTGTACGTTGCTATGGCAACCCGTCATCAAATGGTGCTAACGTTGTGGTCAGCACTGTTAGCAGCATGTGTGCTATCAGGCAAAAGCTGAGATAGATATAAAACTACTGGCCAAAATGTCATACAAAACACAACACCTAAAATCGGAATGTTATTGTGACCTACAGACCATCATGATTTGCTTGCTGGACCTATAATTAATTTATTTGCATTAAATTGCCACTCGCCAATATAAATAAAAAGCAAGATGGCTGCCGATTGCGAGCGGAGAGACGGAGAGAATTCTGAATTTCTGAGAGCTAGTGAATGACGTGTGAGCCGGGGGCGGGCCTGGTGTGGGCTGAGAGCTGGTGACTCTGATTGGCTTGCCACATCTTTTTCCGAACACGTTTTAATTGGCTGGAGCGCACATTTTTTGCCCACGTGACCAACTTGGCAAATGTTAAAATAGATAAGTAGTTATTATAACTAGTCTACTAATACTACCCTGGTATAAATGGCTCTATAGTTGCTAGGAGAACGATGAAACTGGAAATGAACCGGAAGTGGAGACTCTGGGCTGTATTTTGCGTGTCTTAAGTACCAGGTCTTATTCCCTAACTTGAGTAAACTAAAGACCTGGAGGCGTGATCAATGCCATTTGGCTATTCTGAGTGGCCAAAGTGCATTGATCACACCTCCAGGTCTTTAGTTTACTCAAGTTAGGGAATAAGACCTGGTACTTAAGACACGCAAAATACAGCCCTGACAGTCTCCATTGGCCTCAACGTAAACAGATTTACAAGAAAGCATTTATCTACGGATTATTTTCCCAGATAGCATTTTTGGTCAAAACTAGCTTCATTCAACGGCCCGTAACAAAAAAAAACCCCAATGATCGCGGTTATATTACAAAAAAAAAAACATGGC
>NC_137862.1:56622243-56640180 GCF_963924005.1 Protomyctophum bolini | reverse complement strand
AAAGCCAACTGATCTGAGTGTGTATTTGTGTTAGCAACTGATCTATCTCTACGTGTTAGTGTGTGTGTGTGTGTGTGTGCGTGTGTGTGTGTGTGTGTGTGTGTGTGGTCAACTGATCTGAGTGTAACTCGGCACCATCTCGGCTCTACGTGGGACACCAAGATAAACCAACACAATCTCTCTCTCTCTCTCTCTCTCTCTCTCTCTCTCTGACACCACATCTATGTAGGACATGGCAGGTCCTTGAGTTAACTTAACACTAATACTGATGTTAGGCTAATCCAAGTCAAGATCATTTTGGTCTTTGTTACGCAACACGTGAAAATGGATTCATTCAAGTCGTGCCACACGATGCCAGCCATTACAATATAACGTGTAATGTGATTGTATAAACAGCTCATGAGAAGAACTAAATAAATATAGCGATCTAAAACAGTAAACTCACATCTCTCCAGGAGCAGCCGGTTTGATCCAGACCGCCAGGGTGAGAGATCCCAGGGGTCCGAGGTTCTGGGACGGAGGCGAGACCAGACACCCACCCGGGACCGACTGGAACACAACGCTTCTGGTTCCACTAGGAACACCTTCTGAACGGGCACTGGAACTGTTCATCTCAGGATGAGTGTCAGAGTCTTCAGTTACACAGGAACGCCTGAGTGGAGGAGATTCAAATATTGTTAATTTTTCACTGTGACCCCTTTTCCACCGGTTGGTTCCCAATGGGAACCGGTTCAGTTCTTTTAGGTTTTTAGTCCATAAGCCAGAGCTCCAAAATTGGTGGGCAAACTATACCCTATATTAAATTGTTTATAGGATCAATACAAGTAAATTAATACATGATAACCCTTCCACAGTAGTAGCTTTTTCATATTTTTGATTATTTTGCAAATTTTCCTACATAATGCCTCATTTGCATATTAAAAAATGTCTTCGTGTAAGTACTCAAGTTTAATGGTGATAAAAATCTAATATAGGTATGGTTTTGCGCACTCAATTCATAATTAACGTTTACATTTTGGAGCTCTGGCTCATGGACTAAAAACCAAAAAGAACTGAACCGGTTCCCATTGGGAACCAACCGGTGGAAAAGGGGCCTCTATGTCACAGCCACTGACAATGATAACATCCCAGTATAAATGAGCATTGCGATGCTTGTACGCAGTTTACTCGCAGAGAGGTTCTTCTCTGGTGACACAGACGTACAAACAGAAGCCTCTGTTATGATGATGATGATGATGATGAATGTTCATCATATATATCTAACCAATTACAGCCCTGACCCGAATAGCATTAGTAATTATTATTGTTCATAATATATCAAATATGAATCCCAGTAACAGTATAGGCAACAACGTTGTCCCAGTTTTATAAACAACTAAAAACATTATAAAAAGGTAGTCTGTAATAATATACAGTATTTAGGTTAAGAGTGGTGGACTCCAGTGGAACTACGATGAATCTCAAATGGTGCAACAAAACAAAGACACAGCTTTAACTATCAAACTAACTAGAGCACTGTAATGTAACATTGTTCTTTAAGATGATTTTCGTTTGTTTTCACCATTGTTTACATCGCATCTGCATCTTACAACCTGTACACCCATGCACTGTGGAAAACCAGTTCAGTATTTCTCAGTTCCAGTTCTGAATCCAAACCAACTTTTAGGGTTTCAATTCAGAATCAAATTATTTTGTATTTTATTTTAACTGGTTCTAAATTAGGCGGGGAAGAAAGAACGGAGTGCAAAAAGTATAGTGCACAATAAGTAATAACTTAAAATGTTAAAATGCACAAGCGCGTATTGAACCATGGAACTGGGGCAGCCACAGCTGTGGGTAGACAGCTGGGAAACAGAAGGTCCCCAGGCAGTTTGTGCCCCGGCCTATGTGTTGAAGAGTCCCTGAGCAAGACCCCTATATAACTGCTCCCCAAGCGCTGTACTAATAGCACTCATCTCTCTGTGTTTTCTAATAAATAGTATGGGTAAATGGTAAATGCACGGGACAATGTTCACGTATGTGCAAATACACAGTTACACAAAAAACATGTATTATTATTATATGGATGGCGTACTGCATGGTTCAATATTATACCAAGAACCGTTGCATCCCTACAATGAATGATATGTTATCATGGTCAGCCCCTGAAAGGTCAGTTGTTTCTTTGACCGGGATTTTTAGAATAATAATAAAGGGTTGAAAATGATTGATCAACAATAACACTGATGTTGGTCATTTCAAGCACTCCACATGATAACACAGGTGTTACACAATGGACCGACTTAAAATCCATTTACCTGAAAAGTAAGTAATTTCGTGAGAAAAACATTGTTTTGAGGTTCCACCACACTTAACCATATTCTGTAAGCTGAAATGACCCGAAACAACCTGACAAGACCGTGATATGCGGGTGCATGTGTTTGGTCCAACAACCTACAGTCCTACAGTCATATAGAGTCCGACACCCTACCCAAAACCCAACCGTAAACCTAAGCCCACGGGTTAGTTGTATAACCTTCCACGCATGTCGGGGAGCCACGGGTTATAGCTTGGGTTAGCTTTAACCCGCCACAGGTTAGTTTTAACCTGCCACACATATTGGGAGCCACGGGTGAGTTTTAACCCGGCCCCAACAGGTTAGTTGTACCCGGCCGTGCATGTCGGGGGAACGACGGTGTTGTCGGACTAATGACTGTCGGACTGTTAGTATGTCTAACAAACCCCGTGGGCAGCAGCAGCGGGGCGTGTGGAGGTGTGGAGGACCTGTAGGGACAGTCCTGGACGCAGAAGGTCAGCGAGCATCCCAGGAGATCGGCCTGGGCGGAGGCGGGCTGGCAGTAGCTGCTCCTCGCTGGAAACCCGCAGGTGGAGCGATCGGGCGACGTGGAGATGGGTTTGAATGCGGCGATGTTCTCCAGCCGTGGGAAATTACCCTGAAGAACACCAACGAGAATTGAAAGAGGGTCTCAGTAGGACTAGGGATGCACCGATTTATCGGCCGCACATCGGTGTCGGACGATATTTGCCATTATCGGTGTATAGATTTTTTGCTGGTTAAAGTTACAGGAGCTTTTACTCTAGTCTATGGTGTTTTAATGTTACTTGAATCAAGGCAATTACGTTGCGTTTCTGCAGATTCCTAATTCATAATTCATAATAACGCCAAAAACTAAATAAACAATCAGTATCGGCTATCGGTTAAATTGATATTTTAAACATTGGTATCGGCCAGTAATTTCCATATCGGTGCATCCCTACGTTTGAGCCTTTGAGGACATCTGGCTCATATGTAAAAAAAAAAAAAAAAAAAAAGTTTTATTGCACACAGTGGTTCATCATATGCAGCAGTGTTTTATGACAATTGCATTTTTATCATATGCATATCCACTGTATCATATGCAGTTTTATCACACAGCTTATTCAGTATTATCTTATAGTGTCTCTCGGCTGTCTCAGTGTATTCAGAGTTTTATATCTGTCATATGCAGTGTTTCATCAGTTTGACTACAGTGATGTACTGTAGTGTACAGTAGACCTGGGAGGGATAGAAGTATACAATACACATTTTATAATATGCGTCAACTTTTCTAATTATGTGGAAACCTTTTAACAAAGTTTTTAATGCCACAAATTAAGGTATCCTCTTCAAATGTAGGCTACGTGAAGGCAAGTTATTTTCATAGTTAGTTAGTTACTTAATTAGTAGTTAGTTGTATAATTTTTTTAATTACTTTCCAGTTTCCACATATCCGACGTATCCAATACATCAAATAAAATGCTCAATTCAGCACTATAGGCCTACTATTTGATCCATATTGAAAGGGTTCAAGTCTTAGGAATTCCAATTCCACCACGTTGCAATGCATCAGAAATTGGATGTGGTTTGTGATAGCCAACGTTACCTGGGAAGAAGCGGGGTTTGGACACACGCTGAGGACGAGGAGGACCAACCTCAGGACAACGTCCCACGACAGCCTCATCCTCCTGACCGAGACCGCGTCCTCTCTTTCATCGAACGGCCACAGGTAGGACCACGACGAACCCTTTTTCCTCCTTTTGGATTGATATTTTCCGTCTGAAGGTGACAAAGTAAAGGCTCTCCCTGACCCGCAACGTCCATCTATATCTCCCCGCATTCTTCTATTCACAACACTTCTGAGCTCTTCCCAAACGTCACGTCGGTGTTCACTCCTTTGCTCGCATCGCTCCGTTTTTCCTCCTCTCTCTGTCCCCGTCGGGTTCACTCCTCTGCCCCATGTTTGTCTTTTCCCACTTTCTTTATGGCTCGCTCTGGCTCTTTTTTCTTCCGGCGTTCTGGTCCTGCAGTCCAGGCCTTTACTAGGTTCTAGAGACCGGATTGCCTGCTGCAGAGTGGTGTGTCGAGGCTCCAGAATCCCAGGCCGGGTTTCTAGAGAGTTCCCTGGGGATTGGAGACTCGGAGATTCCTCCGGACGCTTTCCAGGGGTGTTTGAATAAGTGATGACTGTCATGGTTTCATGGCTCCGAGAGTGGCCCCGGGGTGAGGCCACCCAGCTTAGCTCTCAGTCACACCGTCACATACACACACACACACACATAAACACGCCACAGCCAAAGCCTACAGATGATAGCTAGGATTTCACACAACCTGGAGACAGAGCGGGAAGGAGAGGGGTGGGGGGAAGAGAGAGAGAGAGAGAGAGAGAGAGAGAGAGAGAGAAGGGCAAATGAAGAAATGTTTAAGAGATATAGGCAAAGGGAGAGAAGCGGTGGTCAGACATGAGACAAATCTGAGCAGTGTAAAATGCCATGCAGGCTACATTCCCTATAGCCAAAGCCCTGGAATACTCAGGCTTGATGGAGGCACAGCTCTCATGATACCGATACATTGCTTTCTCCTCTCTCCTTCATTTTCAATTGAATTAAACATGTATTTTCTGCCTTGCTATATATCTAGACTCCGGGTTTTCCCCCCCTATAGAATGGTTTTTCACACAAGTTTAGAGGAAATTGAGGCTTAGGCTAAAGCTCTCTTCATTTCAATACTCCTCTGGCTCAATTCCCCATTTTATCTGACACAGAGAGGCCCTGCACAGTGCAAACATGTATAGTGTTGAATTACTCGGACACACACTCATAATGTCCGCTGGGCTAAACGGATTGGAAAGCTACCAAGTGGTGTAATAACAGGTACTACTGCCTGCATTGATATTCTGCTCAACAAATAGCATATGTAAATCTAAGCAGAAAGCGGCCATAACAGCCTAGTTAGTTAGGAAAACATCATGTTGTTTACCTGCTGCTCGTGACTCCTCTCTCTCTCTTTCAGCTAGTCCCAAGCTGAATATAATCAAACATTCAACACGTTGCTGCCGACGCTGACAGCCATGGCGAGGCGACAGACAGACAGACAGACAGACACCCAAAAAAAACACCAGCACTGCCTGTGTGTCTCAAAACACAGTGACCTGTCTGCCTGTATAAGTATTTGTCTGTTTGACTGACAGTATAGGCCTATACTCCTCCAATGGAAATCAAGCAGGGCCGTTCAGCATGAGCGTTCATAAATTATTAAACTAGCTGTTGTGTTGTTGTTGTTTTTACCGCGTTGCATCATGACGACGAGCCGAATGAATGAGCGCAAAATGAACTTGACTCATTGTAGAACCCGTCCCAGCGCTGCCAGTAAAGCTGATTAGCTCGAGCTGTGCCATCTGGCCAGCAGCAGCCATGCTCTGCTCTCCGCTCAGAGAGAGACGGTTTGTTGTTATTAAAGACACCGGAAACTTCTTGGGGACACTTGTGTTGTGAAGCGCGTGCGGCTGGCCAGGGGGGTCGGCGCGACACGCAAAACTAAAAAAATACACAAACAAACACAGCGGCGTGTCCAGGCTTAATAATAATGAACGAATAACGACAACGTTCAGCATCCATGACAGAGTCTCCAGGTATGATGTTATATCGGTGGGCGGGGCGGGGGGGGGGGGGGGTGCTCCTCAGGCGCGCAGCTGCGTGTGGGTTTCAAACAAGTGGCTCTCAGAGCACGAGGAGGAACGAGGAACGCTACCCTGGTCGCTAAGCAACGGTGCTCTTGTCTTGTCTGGACCTGGGAACACAGTCTGTGACACTGGGACTGATTGTGGATCATGGGACTCTCATGGGAGATAATTATTACTAGCGAGTACAGGATCATATTTTCAGCCTTTAGATGCAGTGTGGTTATATTTATGTCCACTTTAACCCCTATAAAATAGGCCTATTTTATGACAACATATATGTTGTCACTGTTACATCATTAAGTGTAAACATGCTGAAACCTGGAATCGTCCGATCAGATATATTAATTAAATCACAGAAATTAGCTAGGCTACATTTGGATTCAACTTGTAGCTAAACGCTTGCTTTCAGCATTTTATACAAGCCTATATATAAGTACAACATTCTATTATTATTCTATTCTGAATAAATATACATTTTCTCCGGGACCTTAGGCTATAGTTAGCATATAGTTTTATTAGTTAGGCAGCAGCCTACATGCAGAATTCCTCCAGTAAACAACTGTGTCAAAACACTAATGCATGCACACACACACACACACACACACACACACACACACACCAGCAGCAACAACAACAACAAGCATTGCTTAGATAACCACTGTGTGTTTAAGTGCTCTGCATTCAAATTATGTAAACATTTCCACCAAATAAAAAAAAGCCTCTCTCTTATATTTTTTCCCTGCCGACAAGTTTTTACATTATCGCACTAATCACGTTTGAACAGCTGCAATTTGCTTTGGTTGAACAAAGGCATTCTAACTAGGTTTTAATTAAGTGTTCCTAATGACCTTAAGGAGATTAGAGGTTCGCCTTCTAATCAATACTAGGCAGAGAGGAGTGGGGGGGGGGGGGGGTGGGGGGTGGCTAGGGGCAAGGATGGAGGGAGGGTGCAGAGGAATGGGGATGGAAGGATGGAGGGGAGAGAGACAGACAGACAGACAGAGGAGAGAGAGAGTGTGTGTGTGTGTGTGTGTGTGTGTGTGTGTGTGTGTGTGTGTGTGTGTGTGTGTGTGTGTGTGTGTGTGTGTGTGTGTGTGTGTGTGTGTGTGTGTGTGTGAGAGAGAGAGAGAGAGAGAGAGAGAGAGAGAGAGAGTTTAATGAGGTAGAGAAGAAAAGAACCAGAGGAAAAGAGCGAAGGAAGAGCAATAGATAAAACTGGGCGGATGCAAAAGAGTGAAGTATGAAGTCTAATTTATATTTCATCACATGGCGGTGTTACTTTTCGGAAATAACAGATTTAACAATGGAATGTGATCATTCCTAGATTAAATTACACTTGAGGAGAGGGGAGAAGTTTAGGAGCTATATGGGCTCTATTTTCGTCCATGCCTTTTTCCCTAAACTATACTTTACACAGGCTAAACTACATTTTTGAATAGTTAAAATATCCAATCTACAAGCTCACAACATCTCAATTGGCTATTTTAACTATTCAAAAAAGTATTTTCAAGAAGAAAGGCCAAAGTATAGTTTAGGGATAAGGGGCTTAGCATGGACGAAAAATAGAGCCCCGTTATATTCATAGAGTTTAATGGGGAGCAAAGATTCATGCCATGATTCGGAGTCACCAAAATCGGTATAGGGTTTAACCTGAACGGGGACCCATTTTGGCGTTGGCATCATGTTATGCTTTAGCTATTGAAAAATAGCAGATCTACAAGCTCATAGCATCTGAATCTGATCTCAGGTCAGAATGGGTTGACCTGGAATTATTGGCCAGAGGGTGGTACAGGACTATACAACTCGAAATGATTATGGAGATATCATCATTCTTGTCCCGCTGCTGCTTCCGGTTTTATCGTTTCCGAGTCAGGTTACCTCCGAGTATAGCATGAAGGTGCATAGCATGTTATTTCATGGCAATCCAGCCAGTTGTCACTCCCTGAATGTATAGCCAACAACACTGCAACACAAAAGTCTCGGCAAGCTACTGTAGCTATACATTGTTGTGCAACAAAGTGTAAATTAGCCTTAAGGAGAGGGCAGAAGATAAGGAGCTAGTATGAAGAGAAGGAGCAAAGATGAGGACGGAAGGGGAGAAAGAGAGAATAGCGGGTGGTCTAGAGGAGGGAGAGGGCATAGCAGGGGAACGGGCTATAGGCTATTTGGAGTGGCCAGAAATGAAAAGGAATGGGTATACAGCTGGAAGAGAAGACAGGGGGATGAGAAGAAGAGGGGGTGCAGAGGACTAAGGGAGGGTATAATACATTTAAGAATAAAAGTAGGACCACTGTGTGTATATAAGTGTTACAGTATATATTAGGAGTGTTGTCAGAGTGAGGTTGTGGGTGGTATGATTTCAAAATAATTTAAGCAATATATATAAGTGAAAGGCATGCAGAAATCCAGTGGATTGAGCATGTTACTTCTCTGGTCACACAGAAGACATGTAGGACCAAATAGGCAGAAATACAAACTCCAGTTACACAGCATATAGTAGCCGGGGAGCCACAGACCCAAAAGCTCTGCAGCGGTTAAGGATTATAACCTGTGATGTCATGACATACTTTTTTTCTATTCACTTGGTCATTAAGGTCACAAGGTTACCGTAACTTGAACAGCAGGTTTACAAATCAACAGGTAATCGGACACAGAGGGTCAGCTATAAGGCTTATATGCACACACACACAGGCTAACAAGAGGATGAAGTGACGGGTCAAGATCATGGGAGGGTCAAACATAGCCTATAGGTTCAGTCACAACAACTCAAGAATGGATGGAATATAAAGTATGTATTTATTATGGTTTGGCGATGAATTGGATCTGCTTTTTAGGTACTCAGATCAAGCGCATCAGTCCCATATAAGGACTCCGAATCCCCCGTACCTAAACAGCGCAGATCCAAAACGACAGGTGGTAATGTATAGCTGGGGTGGAGGAGGGTGAGCAGAAAAAGTTTCGGCAGACAGCAGCGCATGCAGTATCAGTGTGTGCAGAAGCTGCAAACAAGCAGGCAGATTGAGCAGTGCAAACCTTCAGTTTAAATAGCCGGTATAGAGCGTCGCAGTCCCAACCCCTTTCAGAACGACGAGTGGCCCAGGAAATGAATCCCAATGCATTTTGCCCATATATAGGCTTTTCTACAGTATTTATTTAAAGACAGTTACGCCGAGGACAAAGCCAACTCGGATCGTGACAAAATCATGACAATGAACACAGGGGGTGGGACTGCGACGCTCTATAGAGACACACAGGGACTACAAATTCCACGCCCCCCAAATGAGACAGCGGCCCCACTTCTGGTCCGTGACAACGGTGTACTGCAGGCCAGCCCATAGAAGTCCATTGAAATTCAACTGTAGTTAATAGCCTACTTTTACTGAAGACTATATTGATTTGACTAAAAAATATCTTTCCAAATGTATGAAGTGTCTTTGTCAACATGTATTGTTGTTTTCTCAATAGAGGATGTATTTCACATTTAATTTACCACTTGAATGAGTTACCTATAATGTTAACAGAGTAGAGGGGAGACGGCAGACAGAGAACCTGTCGCTTTTTAAGGGACGTCACTGCCTTTACGAGGCTACGAATGCCGACTTTGAAGAGTGGAATTCTCAATAATACATCCCGATGCCGACTGACTTTGTTCATTCATTCGTCTATATTTTGAACATGTTGCGGGCTAACTAATATATGGTCTACCTACCTCGGCGCTCCGACGGTGTGTTTTACCGTTGTCAACTTGTTGTATAATTAACTTGGCTGAATACTTGGGAAAATAACCCAGCTAAATGGAGGAGTGCGGCATATCCTGCCATTTTCAACTACCTAGTGAATTCTCCAGATGAGTATTAGCAATAATTAGTCTTGCAAGATTCCGTTTAGATAATTCTCCACAAATGCATAGCCTAGAAAATGAAACACAACAAATATATCTGCGTATTGAAAACCTCAAGGGATGCGACCGTGACGTATACATACCCTGCGACCCCTTTAACTTGAGATTTACAATGCTAGCACTTTTGAATCTCTGATGGAGTATATTATAGTACATTATGGATATTGATGTGATATGATGGCAGGTATGTGACATTGAAAAGGACAAATCAAACATATGGGACACTTTATCAGAACAAAAACAAATCGCTATACAGCCTCAGTAATGGACCAGTGAAATGACGGTATTTTATGAAATCTCTCATAGGGATTGCATTGACATGCTGCAGTACACCGTTCTAACGGACCTGAAGTGAGGGCGTGACATTTGTAGTCCCCATGTGTCTCTATGGAGATGGAATGACTGTGTGTGATTGGATGAAGTGAATCATGCGAGCGTGATGCTGAGGCGGCCCAATGAGGGCCTTTCTCTGCCCCACCTTTCTCCCATTGTTTATATTGTGTTTAGTTTCCAAGATGGCCGCAGCACCAGGAGGGGGTGGGGCGGAGGTGAGTGGGTGGGGTCGACATATGCCCTTACTGGGCTGCGTTCACAAATTCAAGACATCTGTCTTGCATTTGTCTTGCGTCTGTGTTTAATGGCCGCTCCAATGCATTTCCAATGGAAGCCCATATGGTTTGAGCAAACATTTTGTTTGATGGGGGGAGGGGGGGCACAACACATCCATCAAAGCTGTGTTCAGACACAAGTCAGGTGTCAGACACAAGGCAAGTGTCTTGAATGCAACCCACTTTTTCTTTGATGCTATACCTTTTGGACTGAGTGTTTGACTGAACTCCGTTGCTGTTTATTATACAATTTGTCTAATAAACTATTACATCTATTAAAGTCAATCAAAGAGGTATAGGGATGGGAACAGGGTGATGCAGGGTAATCAGAGTGAGATATAGGGATTATTCTGTCCTTATCACGTGCCCATTTATGTGAAGTGACAGATAGTTAACAACAACAGCTCCAATAAAGACAGACAAGTTTCTTCATTGGCAGAATGTTTAGTTGTAAAACTGCAATCAAAAGAAAGAATTGTATTACAGTCCAGTACAAAATCTTCTCACACTAACACAAACTCAACATCAAAGGCAGTCAAATTGGTTCCAATTGAGGTCAATCACCACTGCAATAATTAGTAGGATCCACAACAGGTGTATCAGGCAAGGTCTAATTATGCACAGTAAATTAACAACAATTGCACTGAAGCCAACATGGCCAAACAATTGACATAAACTTAAATTGTACTTTGTCAACAAACAAGGCAAGTTACATTTAGGAAAGAATCAACAAACACAAAACACAAGCGGTTTCACAAACCCTACTGTTACCCTAGCCCCGCAAGCAGAACCCAAATGTAGTAAAGTTTCTGACACTTTGATTACTTTACACATTGGGTCCTGTTCCACGCTGGGCTGCCGCCAGTTACGCACACACAAATACAATGTAAACACGCCATGAGAAACGAATCTGCGCGCTTTTACCATGTTTATTCATGTGTTGACATACGAATGTGCGAACTATAAGTACCTTACATACCATACCGACACATCTCCTGTGTCGCGGAAGCCATTAAGTATTTTTAATCCATGATTGATTAAAAATGTCGCTTCTTCCTACCTTGTTTATTGACACCTCATTGTACCGCCTATCTGGCTAGCTAGTGGTGCTACAGCTATGACGGAGCAGATCAGAGGCAGGGACGTAGCCCGCAAAGCCAACCGCACATCGGGAGGCGGTACAATAAACGGTAAATAAACAAGAAGAAATCAAAGCGACATTTTTAATCAAACATGGATTAAAAATACTTAACGGCTTCCGCGACACAGGAGATTTTATCAGAGGTATGTAAGGTACTTATAGTTCGCACATCCGTAATCAAACACAATAAAAAGCGCGGTAATAGCGCGCCGATCGAAGAAAGGTTGAGTTTGTTTATATCCGCGTTCCAACAATCGCATTGGAAAATCTTAGCATGGCCAGGGACCCTATATAAAGCGACAATCAAATTTCATAAAAGCTTTATGTAGGGTTCCGAGAGGGGCTACTGTTACCCATGTTTTGATTGTAATCTGTAATGTCTTGAAACAAATTTACAGTATATGTCATACATTGCTTCTTGTCACATGTCATACATATACATCTTGCTTCACAGTACAATCATTTTAAGAAACCTAAACAACAGAAACTTACTGTCTCATGACTCTGTAGGTCCAGTGTGAGGAGAGAATATTTCTGCTGCTGCTAGCTCTGAAGCTCAAACCAGAATGACAAAACAAGGAAGTGTTACAAGCAAAGGGTCCACCTAGGAAGTGTTACAAGTAAAGGGTCCCCCTAGGAGGTGTTACAAGTAAAGGGTCCCCATAGTGGGCTAGGTGGCCATGGGGCAGAACAGGGATGTTGGATGTGAACAGCATGAGGCAGGAGGGTATACTAATCAGAGTGAGACAGGGGGGTATACTAATCAGAGTGAGACAGGGGGGGTATACTAATCAGAGTGAGACAGGGGGGTATACTAATCAGAGTGAGACAGGGGGGTATACTAATCAGAGTGAGACAGGGGGGGTATACTAATCAGAGTGAGACAGGGGGGTATACTAATCAGAGTGAGACAGGGGGGGTATACTAATCAGAGTGAGACAGGGGGGTATACTAATCAGAGTGAGACAGGGGGGTATACTAATCAGAGTGAGACAGGGGGGTATACTAATCAGAGTGAGACAGGGGGGTATACTAATCAGAGTGAGGCAGGGGGTGTACTAATCAGAGTGAGACAGGGGGGTATACTAATCAGAGTGAGGCATGGGGGTATACTAATCAGAGTGAGGCAGGGGGTATACTAATCAGAGTGAGACAGGGGGGTATACTAATCAGAGTGAGACAGGGGGTGTACTAATCAGAGTGAGGCAGGGGGTATACTAATCAGAGTGAGACAGGGGGTGTACTAATCAGAGTGAGGCAGGGGATATACTAATCAGAGTGAGAGGGGGGTATACAAATCAGAGTGAGGCAGGGGTGTAATCAGAATGAGGCAACGACGCGAACAGCATGAGGTAGAAGAGGACATACTCAGGACGATGTGGGAGGAGTATACGATCGGAGTAAAGTTCAAGTCTAATCAGAATGAATGAAGTAGGAGTATGATGGAATGAGATAACGGCGTGAGCAGTGTGAGGTAGGGGTGTATACTCGCAGAGTGATGCAAGGGGGGTATACTAATCAGAGTGAGGCATGGGGGTATACTAATCAGAGTGAGGCAGGGGGTATACTAATCAGAGTGAGACAGGGGGGTATACTAATCAGAGTGAGACAGGGGGTGTACTAATCAGAGTGAGGCAGGGGGTATACTAATCAGAGTGAGACAGGGGGTGTACTAATCAGAGTGAGGCAGGGGATATACTAATCAGAGTGAGAGGGGGGTATACAAATCAGAGTGAGGCAGGGGTGTAATCAGAATGAGGTAACGACGCGAACAGCATGAGGTAGAAGAGGACATACTCAGGACGATGTGGGAGGAGTATACGATCGGAGTAAAGTTCAAGTCTAATCAGAATGAATGAAGGAGTATGATGGAATGAGATAACGGCGTGCGCAGTGTGAGGTAGGGGTGTATACTCGCAGAGTGATGTATACTAGTATGATCACTTGATCAGAGTACTGCAGACGAACAATCTGAATGAGGTAGAGAGAAGAGAGTAAGGTTGGATCAGAGTGAGATAAGGATATGAACAGTGAGGTATAATAGGAGTCTGACCATCTAGAGCTTGGTTAACCACCGAAGGATATTTTCCTCTTATCCTCTCCTCCAAAGACATTTGCATAGATTTGCACACAGTGTCCACATGACAAAGATCTAGTCATACATTGATTGCACTAATTTATTCCGCCGGCTGCATCCAATTCCACAGATTGAAGTGCTATCACACAAACGGGATTAAAACTGGGCCGACGATCACACAATTAATATTGTCTCATTTTCTAAATGACTTATGTATGACTTATATTGGGCAAAATGGTGTTTGCTAGTCTAATAACATTAGACTGTAATATGGTAAATGTAGGATGTAAATGTATCTCTCTCTGAGGCTCCACTGCATCATGAATATGTAGGAGACATCCTGGACCTGATGCTGATTAAGAAAAGTGGAATAAATTGATGGTCTGGCTGTGTTTTTAGAAAAACACAATATTAGGCCGCCTATATGGAAATGTTATATCTGCACGTGCACGTGCGCACACACACACACACACACACACACACACACACACACACATCATATTATAAAGGTACGCCTCTAGAAAATATGCACATATTTTCTGATTGTGATAGATACAGCATAAACATACTGACTATAGAGTAGACCAACAGTATATGAAAATTAAGTCTCACTTTCACCCTAAATTAACCCAACCCCTCTAACACATTTACCATGACACACACACACACACACACACACACACACACACACACACACACACACACACACACACACACACACACACACACACACACACACACACACACACACACACACACACACACACACACACACACACACACACAATTTTAGGCCTGAGGAATTGTGGTGAACTGAACCCTAGAGCCGTTTTATCTCTAGTTTGATTGTGTTGCATGAATTAGATGTCAGCTTCTGATTTGGCTATCATTGATTTAGGTAAGTGCATTCAGTGAGTGTGTGCATGCGTGCGACCGTGCGTGCGTGTGCATGCCTGCCTGTGTGCCAGTAGATGTATTTCATTTCATTTAACCCTCTGTTCTTAGTAAAACAGAGTCGAGTTGTAACTTTACAAAATGTCTTCGCAAAAAAATTGCCGATCTACAAGCTCACAACCAACCTGTCCATTTGGGACGCGTTAAGACACGTTTAGAGATTGTAGATCTACTATTTTTTGGAGAACATAGGGATGCAAGGGAACGCAGTTCAAATGGTTAATTTAATCTAAAGCAACCTCGACGATGTAGTTGTTAATTGGTTCTAAACTGACCTGAAACAACATACTGTTATCCAGGTTGTGTGCAGTGCGTGTGTGTGTGTGTGTGTGTGTGTGTGTGCACGTGCATGTGTTCCCTGCGTTCTATTGGGGTTGATGCCAGTGACACCCTCAGGGCTGTGCAGTCCAATCCCCTCCATGCTGCGTTTCTATAGGATTGAATTAACCTCCTGCTTCCACACACACACGCACGCACGCACACGCGCGCACGCACACATGCGCACACACACACACACACACACACACACACACACACACACACACACACACACACACACACACACACGCACTTCCTCCACCACACTTTCTCCTGCAGTGCAGTGTACGTAAGTGTTCACCCCTCTGTCAGAGATAAAAAATGATAACCATGTTAACGGAGGGTTACACTCTCTGTAACCCAGGTTCTCTGAGTGGAGAGACTGGCTCTCCACTACATATTATTCAATATGTACGGGAACTGACCAGACGGGGCAGTGTACATGGATATCTCTTTAAGACACATCCTCTATGGTGGCCCTGCGCAGATGCCAATCAGCGGGCTATTTAAGCCCCATCTGTGCAGAGCCACTTCGATTAACTTGATTGACACGAATTTCGGAGCGGCTCTTTTGTGGAGAGCCAGTCTCTCCACTCAGAGAACCTGGGTTACAGAGAGTGTAACCCTCCGTTCTCTATCGTGTTCGAGACTGGCTCTCCACTACATATTATTCAATATGTACGGGAACTCTCTAAGACACACCGCGAGGAAATAAGCAGACCAGCTGCCCCCGCGGCAGCCCGAAGCAGTTTACCCTGAATTCAATCAGAGCCTATAAGTGGTGAGTGCCCAGGCCGTAGCCATCCCTGGCGCCAGCTCACCAATGTGCTCCAAAACCCTTGGATAAGAATATGATGCTCGTGGCCTAGGTGCAAGACGCAACCTAGGCCCAGCTGGCCCAGCCAGACGCTGTGGCCAGTCAATAAAACTCGTGGCCTAGGTGCAAGACGCAACCTAGGCCCAGCTGGCCCCCAGACACTGAGGCCAGTCAACAAACTCGTGGCCTAGGTGCGAGCCGCCACCTAGGCCCAGCTGGCCCCCAGACCCTGAGGCCAGTCAACAAACTCGTGGCCTAGGTGCAAGACGCAACCTAGGCCCAGCTGGCCCCCAGACACTGAGGCCAGTCAACAACTCGTGGCCTAGGTGCGAGCCGCCACCTAGGCCCAGCTGGCCCAGCCAGACGCTGCGGCCAGTCAACAAAACTCGTGACCTAGGTGCGAGCCGCCCCTAGGCCCAGCTGGCCCTGACAGATAGTGAGGCCAGTCAACAACTCATAGACGCTAAGGCCAGTCCAAAACTACTGCCTGGAGCCCAGTACACGCTCTGTGAACTGGGTGCTGGCTGCCACGTTAGTAGTATAAAGGGCACCCTGAGGCACCATTGTTATTGTAATTGTTGCTATTGATTTCTAGGGCACCGAGGGGGGGCGTGGCGTGTCAGCCATTTTGTTTTTTTTCCAGATGGTTTTGGGTTAGGGTTGATCATTATGGTACCCCTGTGGTGTGGGAACCGGAAGCGGGTGCCCTCTCTGTAATAGTTTCTCTCTCCCACTGAGGGAATAGCGAGAAAGATTAGGCATTCTTTTCTAAAATTAGCATGTACTGTATGACTTTTCAACCACGTAATTTGTATTCATCTTAAGATAGTACTCCGTTAAATTTCATGACTGAGTGGGGCCTACATGTCATCAGGTTGGGGTATGTGTGTGTGGGTGTGTGTGTGTGTGTGTGTGTGTGTGTGTGTGTGTGTTTACACTCACGGTTGCGAATGAGTTTAAAGCAGCCCCCTTTGCATTCTGGGTAATTCTAGATGTTTTACTATACCGTGGTTCCAACCCAACCCTTGTCCATCATGGTTTAAGATTACCCCTTTGCATTCTGGGTAATTCTAGATGTTTTACTATACCGTGGTTCCAACCCAACCCTTGTCCATCATGGTTTAAGATTACCCCTTTGCATTCTGGGTAATTCTAGATGTTTTACTATACCGTGGTTCCAACCCAACCCTTGTCCATCATGGTTTAAGATTACCCCTTTGCATTCTGGGTAATTCTAGATGTTTTACTATACCGTGGTTCCAACCCAACCCTTGTCCATCATGGTTTAAGATTATTATACATTATAGTGGGGGTAAAACATGATATCGGTGTAATATGATGACAGTTATAATTAGTTCTATACTTTTTTATCAACGTGAACAAATATGTGAATATACTGTATTCTGTAAATTAAATGTATCTAAATTAGGTTCAGGGGAGTAACTATTGCATGCTGGGTAAAATCTGTTAGCCAATCTGATCACAACAGGTCAGTATACAAACAAAAACTCGTTCTTATAACGGCCCAGGTTCCGACACCATTTTGCGTAATAACCGCCCTCCTCCATATAACGGCCATGGGCCGTTATATGCAAACTTAATCAGCCTCAGCCGTCATTTATATTATTATATGCATGTTCACCGAGTTGAGTTTGCAAATCTCCACATGCCACTCGATCATTTCACAACAGCGACAGCGCAACACCATGCAGTCCTCCACATCCATAAAATCAATCGGCTATAGTTTCACAAGTGCATCCTATGCACAATCAATTGTTTTAATGCAAAGTGGTGTATATTCTGTGTAATGTTTATTGTCATCCGTGTATCACTATCTACAAGCGTCTCCAAGTGTTGCAGCGCTGTGTGAGCTTGCAAATGATGAACACTTTTTTTTCGGTGCGTGGCGTGCACCAGCGCAGGTCCTCACAAGTATAGTACTATAAAACCCAAGGTTGACATTTAAATCATGCAATTCTCGGCCAATATTCAACCGATTGTTCTAATTCCAAATGGCCTATAATCCGTGAAGTGTAAATTTTCATTGGGTGTATAATTCATGTTTTTATATGCTTTTATTTACCGGTATTTAAATTATATGGAGTCAGACGCTATCGGCATATAGTTCACGTGCAGGCATGTT
>NC_137862.1:56602243-56617243 GCF_963924005.1 Protomyctophum bolini | reverse complement strand
ATCGTGAATCTACACGTTTGGCGTCTCTAAGGCGGACTTCCAACACTGCCAACTGTCGGCTCTCTATAGTTGTCTTGAAAAAATCTAAGGTTTCACACAACACATGCTTTAGTATCCCTAAATCTTCCAAACCAACGGATAGTTGAATTGGAAAGTATTTCTCTTTCTCCCTGACACTCTTAGGTAATTCAAACGGGATAGTGTCTTGAGATTTGTATCTTAATAACAACCATAAATTTGACCTAGAACAGTCAACAATGAAGGCCTCAGTGTCACTACGTGAGGGTATTTCATTGTTCACACGTACAAATCGAGATGGCTTGATATATCCAGGGTTTATCTTTGTATCCAACTGCAAATAATTACAGAACTCTAGAATAGGACCGACCAATCTCTCAAATTCAGATGCATAGATACGTAGGTACGGCAAACGGTCTTCAAAAATACTGTCCCCTGACTCCAGGGTATAGAGTTCAATAAATCGATGATTCTTGAACGGGGAAAAAGACAACCGAATTCTCCGGCCACCAGATAAGTCCCATACTTTCTTAGCCTCATCTTGATAACAGGTATAGTACATATTTTCTTTCTTTCTCCGCAGGAGATAGTATGTCTATTATAGAATTACTCCCTTATGCGGGGTTGTTCTCCGTATTTAAGGACAACCCCAGAGAGGTGGAGCCTATGTAATCCTAAAGAATAACTGCTATGCTAATCAGGGTCGACCTTTGAGGTCAAACTGTTTTTCCGTTTTTATACAGGACTGGATACATTACACCCCAGCAAGTTACAGCAAGTTACAATACTGCATTGTTTAGTATACTACCCACGTAAGAACCTAACTAGAAATTGAATTGAAATTGAAATAAATATGAAATAAAAAACAAAATACGTCTGATATTTTTTATTTAGAGACAAACATAATATGTATTTACACAGATACGTTACACACAATGTTACACACATTTCGTTCTGGGGTTTCAACCATTTAGAATTGGGTTTCATCCAACTAGTTTTGACTGTAGGTGAAACAGACGCTGAGATCGCCGACATGCCTTGGGGGCATCTAGAGGGGGTCTTCCAACCTCATCATCAGATTCTGTATGGGGTGACTGTGGATTGCCGTTCTCTGGTTCAGAGTTCGGTGCTGGGGAGGATGGGGTTGTGTTGGGGAGTTGACCAAATTGTCCATTTTCAGAAAGTCCAGGAGTTTTCTTGTTCGTCAGGTCCAGCGGTTCAATAGTATCAAAATATTCCTCATCCATATCGATTATTAACCCATCTGACTCCAAGTCTTCCTCAGCAATTCTCTACATATGTCTGCTTAACATCTCTGCAGCCATTATCTGGTCCTCTGCTCTCCTTTCGTAAAATTCGAAATCAGGGGTATAGACAAATTTACCCTGTGCTGAATTATATTCCTGTAGTATGAGAGGATTGATATATCGTCTATACGGTTGGTGTTCCACAGGTTCAATACGGATATTGGGGATACGTGGTTTGTCCATAGGTTCCATGACGAGTAGATAGCTGACGAAAAAGGTTGTTTCTTGAGAAAATATCTCCTAGCCTTATCCTCTGGCGTGAATAAGTCTAGCTGTCTTGGCTCTATACATACATGTTGATCTGAGACCTTCCTTTTAAATAGTTTACTCCTTTTCTATACACCCCGCCCTCTCATTGATTATTCACGGGAATGTCTCTGATGTAGGCGTACACACTTACGCAGACCCCCTTGGTCTTTTGTTTGACTTAGGTAAAAGAAATTTGAGGGGATTTGTAGTTGGCCTACTCAGTACTCAGTAGACAGTCTAACATATACAGTATTACTAATTTTCAGTAATACTGAATACTGTCGCTTATGCACAAAATGAGGAGCATTGAAGTTGAGGTGGACAGGCCTGAACCACTACGCACACATCTCAGCAAACCAACCTCGGAAAGTGAAGCGACCAGCACAGAACCAAAACAACCACGAGAATGGCACAGAATCAGTCAAAGATGGAGCCAACAGCTAGAGAAACTTGCAAACATTCACGAGGTTGATGACGCTGTCAAGTGTGGTAATTTTATCATTGGGAAAGGTAGTGAATTCACCATAGGAAAGGGAAGTGATGGAATTCAAGTCTACTTGGGGTTAAGAGAGGATGGCACTGAAGTCGCAGTAAAAAGAATGATGAAGAATGAGAAAAACTTGTGTCTTCCAGAGATTGACCATCCTTCAATTGTACAATATGTGAACTTTATAGAGGATGAAAACTTTGCATACCTTGTTCTTGAATTATGTGAATACTCATTGGAAGAATACGTCAAGTTAAGAGACGAGTTTCCTGGAGGCCGTCTTTGTGAAATGCTGATCGCAAAACAATTTCTCATTAGCTTAAAGACACTCCATCAACACATTCCTCCAATTCTCCACTGCAATATCAAACCCCAGAATGTGATGTTTGGTAAGCTATAGATGAAAAAAATATTTATATAAATTGTCATTTAAAAATATATATTTTGTTATTTATTTATACAATTTACCCTGTAGATGTTACAAAGAAGCTCAGATTGTCAGATTTTGGAATACGCAGACAGCTGCGCAGAGGACAAACAACCTATGTCACAAACAGTGCAAGAAGAAAATGCTGGAAGGCGAAGGAGACCATTGATGAAGACTATGGCAGTGAGCCTGTAACCTATACAAGAAGTGCCAACATCCAGGTTTGTACTTTTTCCAGAATGAGAGAGAACCATTTGATCAAAGAAAACACTACATTCTGTCACTACATTTCATTTTAATTCTAAAGGTGGCTGGGATGTTGTTATATTACATCCTGTCTGGAGGACACCATCCATTTGGTACAGGCCCACGGTGTGAAGTCAACATTCTGGATGGAATCTACAACCTGCAACATGTTCAGAATGTGCTAGCCAAGGATCTCATCATGAGGATGATCGATGAATACCCAAAGAAAAGGCCTACAGTGGAGGAATGCTTGGATCATCCCTACTTCGATGTAAACGAAAAGTATGAGAACAGGAAAACGTTTTCCCATGTGCGCATAGGGAGTCATTTCGCCATCGTCATCGTCATCATTATTTATTTATTTATTTTACTATTTTGAAAAATCTACATTGCCACTTACAATCCAAGCTGTGTGATGGGACAATCCTTGTCATTAGTGACTGATGTTTTCAATAGCGTCGCTCGTAATACAAAACATACAGTATATAGGCATACTACTACAATGCCATGAAATTTTTCTTTCTTTCTTGCATGATTGTACATTTGCTACATGGTATTGTATCATGTGTATAATTACCTATTTTCTTGTCGAAATAAAACATACTGAACATAAGATACCGGCTTTTGGTATATGGTATTTGATGTTGACAGGGATCTAAAGAGTTCGTATAGTATATACTTACACGTGTTTCTAAACTATAGTTTCTGATTTCTTGGAAAAACATCGGTACATCAGTATTACACACTTTAGTATACACAGTGTACATAGCCTGTTATAATGGTCTTTGTTACATTTACACTGCACCATCAGACATGCTGATGTTAACGTGTTTGTTAATGCATTTGTATTAAAAAACATACATTAGCATGTCATGACCCTTCTAACTATCCAGTAGTTGATCCGTTCAAACATTTTATTATTCTACATAGTTTAGAGTTTTAGACGTTCCTATGTATCGTGAAAAATTGACTAAGCCACCAACAATACGCTTGTGAACCAGAGAGAATACTGTGAGATTGTAGGCAGTCTGATTCAAGCCATGACTACATGTCAGCCTACACAGTTATTCCGTTGTACACAACATGTGATTTATTTTATTTTATTTTTCATTACACATAATACATGGAATATTATTTCAACGTTTAAAAAATAACAATAATAACAATAATATATGAACGTAGTATATTGAGTATATTATTCAAAATCAACCCCCCATAGTCTTATTAGGCTGCAGGAGCAGCGTCTCTTCTTCTTGTCCTTCTGCTTCTTCTTCAACAGCTTCCACAGCAGCCTTGTACATCCAGAAAGAAACAAAGCTGTCCATATCAGCTTTCTTTAATGGATCATCCCCAACCAACTCCGCCAGGGTTTCATTGATGCTCCGTTGAATATCAGAAGAATTATGCATCTCATAAAGAATAGCTTCACAGACTCCTTGGAGTCGGGCTGTAGATGACATAAAGAAACCACGAGTTTGCAGAAGACGAACGAGTCCAGGAATAAAACGCTCAGTCCACACCTTCGTCACCAATGCTCTGAAGTGCTCTCTGTAGTAGCTACTCTCAATAGGGTACAGACATGGATGCTGTGTCTGAGAAGGGTGGTCTGTCTGGCACCCATAACAGGCTTCCTTTATCTGTTCATCCAGGGCTATAGGTAGAATTGAGACAATCCCACTTTTTACTGTCTTCAGAAAGTTGTCACTACACAGTCCTGCTTGATTATTTAAAGGAGATGGGCTAGATTCGTAAATAGGCATGAGGCCGTCAACCGTTTCAGAACTGAACATCGTAGGAGGCGGGGGTCCATTGTACTCATGGCGCCGGTAAAACATGAGTCCTGGATCACTGGGGTTAGATTCGTAAATATTGAACGGGTTGAAAGAATCATCATAGCCCTCGCTTCTAGGATCTTCTTGACATGCATCTTCGTCTTCACTGAATAGCTCCATGTTGAAAAGCTGGGATGTCTGAACACATATATGTCTAGACCTCTTATATACAGTTTTCGGCTGTATAAATTATGTAATAGCATGATATGGGAGGAGTTTGAGTGAGACTCATGTCATAGTTTGGTTGTTTTGTGAGAGTTGTTAACTGTGCACTGTTGGGGTTGTTATGTTATATAGTTTAAATGTACTCATGTCATAGACTAGACAGATGATCATTGTATTGTGTCTGGGCAGTGGTGAGAAAGTGAACTTTTAGGCAGAAGATGGGAGGCCTTGACTGAAGGCCTGTCGTTTGTTCAATAAGTGATATTGTGGGTCAGTAAAAGTGGGCAGGGTCGTGGTGTTGTCTTTGAAGTGTAGGTCACTGTGGAAAATACAGGGACTGATTTTGGCCTTCCCTGTAAATTGTGTCCACATGGAATATAGAATATTGTGTGGAAGAAAAAGAAATGGAGAATATAGTTACACTGTGTCCCAAAAGGTGACACTACTTATGTGACAGACACTTGCCCCCCTGTCCAAAAGTGAAACTCCCCCTTGAATAGTGTACATCAGGACAAAATGGCAGCTGGTCGGTATCATAATTTAGAAGAAAAAAAAAAAAAAAAAAAAAAAAAAAATGTGTTAGTAATGTTTATGGATGGAGGCGCTTAGATTAGCGTATACAAAACTGCATTGTCCATGTACAGCATATTTTAGCCCTACTCAATTTAATTAGGTGATGGTACCCTGGTTAGAATATGGGGGTTACACCACCCAGAAAAACTAATGTATTGGTATTGCTCACATGCATGTTGTAAGCTTGTAGCGAGTAAAATTTTACCATAAGGGTAGCTACTGGATAGGAAAAGAAAAATAAAGAAATAAAGAAATAGATAAAAAACACTCAAAGTATTAAAAGTAAGTGCGGAAAGTGAGAAGCACTGCATGTTACTGTATTAATAATAAAAAAAGCAAAGCTACAGTACAACCAGTAAAGTGTTTACAAGTACAAAACAACATATAATAATACTGTACAAGTGTACAGGGTTAACTGTGCACTGTTGGGGTTGTTATGTTATATAGTTTAAATGTACTCATGTCATAGACTAGACAGATGATCATTGTATTGTGTCTGGGCAGTGGTGAGAAAGTGAACTTTTAGGCAGAAGATGGGAGGCCTTGACTGAAGGCCTGTCGTTTGTTCAATAAGTGATATTGTGGCTCAGTAAAAGTGGGCAGGGTCGTGGTGTTGTCTTTGAAGTGTAGGTCATTGTGGAAAATACAGGGACTGATTTTGGCCTTCCCTGTAAATTGTGTCCACAGGGAATATAGAATATTGTGTGGAAGAAAAATAAATGGAGAATATAGTTACACTGTGTCCCAAAAGGTGACACTACTTATGTGACAGACACTTGCCCCCTGTCCAAAAGTGAAACTCCCCCTTGAATAGTGTACATCAGGACAAAATGGCAGCTGGTTGGTATCATAATTTAGGAAAAAAATGTGTTAGTAATGTTTATGGATGGAGGCGCTTAGATTAGCGTATACAAAACTACATTGTCCATGTACAGCATATTTTAGCCCTACTCAATTTAATTAGGTGATGGTACCCTGGTTAGAATATGGGGGTTACAACACCCAGAAAAACTAATGTATTGGTATTGCTCACATGCATGTTGTAAGCTTGTAGCGAGTAAAATTTTACCATAAGGGTAGCTACTGGATAGGAAAAGAAAAATAAATAAATAAAGAAATAGATAAAAAACACTCAAAGTATTAAAAGTAAGTGCGGAAAGTGAGAAGCACTACATGTTACTGTATTAATAATAAAAAAAGCAAAGCTACAGTACACCCAGTAAAGTGTTTACAAGTACAAAACAACATATAAAAATACTGTACAAGTGTACAGGGTTCCTACACCTACCACCATGAAATTCAGTGAAATATTTTTAATTTTAAAATACAGGCCTAGAAAAGCTCATTTGGAATTAAAATAAAATATAATTTCATAAATAGCAACCTAACAACATAGTGTTGGTTACTTTTTTTTACATCTGTTATTTTACCATGTTGTGTTGCTTGGGGGGATTGCATTAACCTGACTGCCAGATGGGGGGCGGTATTGGCAGCGTCAGGTTAGGATTGCATTGCATGGGATGCATTACTGTACTCAGCAGCATGTAGGCCTACAGTAAGAATCCACGCTAGGAAAGAAAATCGCGGTAAAACAATAATCCACGGACACGATCATTTTTCATGGCCCCACCCGACCTCATCCTACGTTATAAAGAATAAAATCCACGTAGGAATCGTTGTAGAACCACTATAGTTTGTCATAGAATTAACACAGGCGGGAGCCGCCATCTTGCACAGAGACGCAGCCTGGAGACCAGAGACGTTTAGAGAGAGAGTGACGACAATTAATATTAATATATTAATATTAATAATAAACATCGCAGGCAATGCATTTTGATTTAATTGTAAGAGGGAGCGTATCAACACACAGGTGTAACCACAAAGCAGCGGACATATAAATTATTTAATTATATACTGTATAGGCCTACATACCGGTAGGTTGCAATTGAATAAAACCATCATTTATTGGCCTACACTACACATAGCCTGTAGTACTGTGTGTAGTCAAGTGGCTAAACCCCACAGGTTAGGTTACAGGCGATAGAAAATGTAATGTCAAGCAGAGCAACATGCCTGCACGTGAACTATATGCCGATAGCGTCTGACTCCATATAATTTAAATACCGGTAAATAAAAGCATATAAAAACATGAATTATACACCCAATGAAAATTTACACTTCACGGATTATAGGCCATTTGGAATTAGAACAATCGGTTGAATATTGGCCGAGAATTGCATGATTTAAATGTCAACCTTGGGTTTTATAGTACTATACTTGTGAGGACCTGCGCTGGTGCACGCCACGCACCGAAAAAAAAGTGTTCATCATTTGCAAGCTCACACAGCGCTGCAACACTTGGAGACGCTTGTAGATAGTGATACACGGATGACAATAAACATTACACAGAATATACACCACTTTGCATTAAAACAATTGATTGTGCATAGGATGCACTTGTGAAACTATAGCCGATTGATTTTATGGATGTGGAGGACTGCATGGTGTTGCGCTGTCGCTGTTGTGAAATGATCGAGTGGCATGTGGAGATTTGCAAACTCAACTCGGTGAACATGCATATAATAATATAAATGACGGCTGAGGCTGATTAAGTTTGCATATAACGGCCCATGGCCGTTATATGGAGGAGGGCGGTTATTACGCAAAATGGTGTCGGAACCTGGGCCGTTATAAGAACGAGTTTTTGTTTGTATACTGACCTGTTGTGATCAGATTGGCTAACAGATTTTACCCAGCATGCAATAGTTACTCCCCTGAACCTAATTTAGATACATTTAATTTACAGAATACAGTATATTCACATATTTGTTCACGTTGATAAAAAAGTATAGAACTAATTATAACTGTCATCATATTACACCGATATCATGTTTTACCCCCACTATAATGTATAATAATCTTAAACCATGATGGACAAGGGTTGGGTTGGAACCACGGTATAGTAAAACATCTAGAATTACCCAGAATGCAAAGGGGTAATCTTAAACCATGATGGACAAGGGTTGGGTTGGAACCACGGTATAGTAAAACATCTAGAATTACCCAGAATGCAAAGGGGTAATCTTAAACCATGATGGACAAGGGTTGGGTTGGAACCACGGTATAGTAAAACATCTAGAATTACCCAGAATGCAAAGGGGTAATCTTAAACCATGATGGACAAGGGTTGGGTTGGAACCACGGTATAGTAAAACATCTAGAATTACCCAGAATGCAAAGGGGGCTGCTTTAAACTCATTCGCAACCGTGAGTGTAAACACACACACACACACACACACACACACACACACACACCCACACACACATACCCCAACCTGATGACATGTAGGCCCCACTCAGTCATGAAATTTAACGGAGTACTATCTTAAGATGAATACAAATTACGTGGTTGAAAAGTCATACAGTACATGCTAATTTTAGAAAAGAATGCCTAATCTTTCTCGCTATTCCCTCAGTGGGAGAGAGAAACTATTACAGAGAGGGCACCCGCTTCCGGTTCCCACACCACAGGGGTACCATAATGATCAACCCTAACCCAAAACCATCTGGAAAAAAAACAAAATGGCTGACACGCCACGCCCCCCCTCGGTGCCCTAGAAATCAATAGCAACAATTACAATAACAATGGTGCCTCAGGGTGCCCTTTATACTACTCACGTTCACACAGTAGAACCTTGTGAATGTGGAGGGCGTCGACCAAGATGCTGCTGTGCAAATCTCGGACAAGGTCGCGCCTCGCCACAGAGCCCATGAGGCCGCGAGGCCCCGAGTCGAGTGTGCCCGCACCCCTGACGGGGCTGGCTTGCCTGCCTGTCTATATGCCTCCCGGATGGTTTCCACTACCCAGTTAGAAAGCCTAGCCTTCGAGACCGGCTTCCCGAGGCAGTTCTGTCTATAACAGACGAACAGCTGGTCCGTTGTCCTGAGGTCCTGCGTCCGCTGATGGTACGTCCTCAGGGCCCTGAGGGGGCATAACAGAGCCTGCCCGCCCGATCCCCCTTCTCCTTGTGAGGGGTTGAGCGGGCGCAACTCAAGGGACTGACTGGCTCGAGACCCAGACCAAACCTTAGGGTGGAACGCAGGGTTCGGTCGCAATATCACCCCCGCCTCCTCGGGCAAGAAGTGGCAGCACTCCTCATGCACTGACAGGGCATGTAGCTCACCTATTCTTTTTGCGGATGCCATTGCCAGCAAAAATGCGGTCTTGCGGGAGAGCCATTCCAGCTCCACCGTTTCCAGGGGCTCGAACGGCCCGTGCCGCAAGGCCGTCAGTACCACCTCCAGATCCCAAGGGGGGGCTGTCGGCCTACCGTGCGAGGGATGAGACCTTGTGGCGCCTTTAAGGAACTGATTAATCAGGTTGCAACAACCGTCTGCCAGTTTACGGGGCCCAACCCGGTTCGCCTTTATGGCCGCCACCATGCCTCTCAAAGTCGTGGGAGACTTGCCTGCCTCCAACCTTTCCTGGAGAAACGAGAGGATGTCGCAAGCCCCACAAGAGAGGGGGTCCACCTGCCTCGCAGTGCACCATACTTGGAAATTTTCCCAGCGGTATGCGTACACCCTCCTTGTAGATGGAGCCCGGGCTTCCTGCAGAGTCCCAACCACCGATGGAGGCAACCCCATGGCTAGGAACTCGGCCCTCTCAGGGGCCAGGCCCAGAGCTTGAGTCCCTGGGGAAAGGGATGAGCCAATACTATGGTCTGCAGGTCTCTCTGTGCCTGCTGAGTGGCCTGCCGATACCCCTGGGTCATGGTGGAATACACCCAGGGGTCCGCCCCAATTGTCCCCCGGAACAATGTCTGTTCCAGGGGGCGGCGAGAGGGGGCTGAGCCCCCCCCACCGTCAGGAGCGAGCATGGGGCGCCCGGGGCCCTCTGCCCCGCCCCCGTGCACGCCTCTGGCCTCGGCCGGACCTGCCGCGCCGGAAGGAGTCCAACTGGCCCCTTAGGTCCCCTGGAGCGTCATAAGTCGGTCGGGGTGGCTCTGCCCGTGGGGTCGTGCCACGCTGGCTGCGGCCCTCCTGGATAGCCCCCGACACCTCCCTAGCACACTTGCGGGCCTCCTGGGCCTGCTGGAGCAAAGTCATGGCACTTGGCCCGAACATGGCCGATGGTACCACGGGTAGCTCCGTCAGACATTTCCTGTCAGCCGCTTCCAGCTTCGACTGTGACAGCCAGAGGTGGCGCCTTGCCACGCAGAGCGAGGCAAGCGCCCTGCCTGATGCCACCGCTTGCTCCTTCATTAATTTGGCCACAAGCGCCGACACCTGCTGCAGCTCAGCCGCGAGGTCGGGGCTTCCGCCGTCCAGCTGTCTGGCCAGACCGCGTTGGTACAGGGCTAGGATCGCTGTTGTGTTGGCCAGTTGACCCTGAACTGACAAGGCTCCGTGCACTTTGGTCAGCATGGTGTCCATGGCCTTGGTGTCCTTTGTGGCACCGGCTGGCTTCCCCAGAACTGAAGTGGCAGGGGCGATCAACGCCCCCAGGGCCTGATCCAAGGCCGGTGGTGGGCCACAGCCGATCCTCTCCCGGCCTTGCACATTCCCCAGTCGCTTAACTAGGCCTGACCAGCGATGGGCCTCCGTCGGCTTTTGGAACTGCCGGAGCACTAGGTCCTCCACATCTGGAAGTAACGGCACCGATAGGGGCTGGTCCCCCACTTCCTCGTCGAACCGGGAGGTTCTCTGTGTCCGCCCTGAGGGCAGCTCCACCCCCAAGGCCTGTGCGGCCCGAGCTATAAGCTCAAGAAGGGGGGAGGGGTACTGCTCTTGTTCCTGCTCCTCGTCCGCCTGTGCCTCCTCCCCCTCCTGCTGCCAGGGGGGGAGGTCTTCTTCCCCGAGATCATCGGGGTCATCCCCCAGAACATCAACATCCTCCTCCTCCGACCCAGCCTCCAGATGCACCTCCTCCTGGCCTACAATGGCAGCAGGGTGCTGTGGAGCCGGTGGGGCCGATATTGTGGCCGTAGGGCGCCGCAGGGTTATAAGACGCCGTAGAGCCGGAGGAGCCACCACTGTGGCTGCAGGACGCCCCGGGGTCGTCAGATCTAGCGGAGCTGGTGGGGCTGACGAAGCTGAGGCTGACGGCGGTTGCCTCTGCCGCTGGTTGCCAACGGCAGTCTTTAGCCGCTTGGCCCGAGGCTGCTGGGCTAAAATAGCCTCTGCCGGTACCAGAGAGAATGATCGAGCCCTGGCCTCCCTCACTCTAGCCGGCAGGATGAAACAGTTCATGCAAAATGCCGGGTCCAAACTGGCCGTGTGCGCATGGTCCAGACCCAAGCACAGCATGCACCTGTCATGGCCGTCCTCCATGGGCATTTTCACCGCACACACCGAACAGGTGTGCACTGGACTGGCCATGTTTATCTGTTTCCCCTATGTACCTAAATATATATAGCTGTGTGTTATAATCTACATATACGTATATTCATATACACATATATGTCCATATACTTATTTAATTATTATTTAAGTATATAGACATGTATTATAACTTCATATATTTAATCTATACATATACAATCTATACGTATATATATAGACATATAATATGAATGTACAACTATTTATTTAGTACCTGGATAGGTATATAGATAAGTATCACAAGTATACTATCTATATATATATATATAAGAGTGTGTTGTGTGTATAAACCCACTTATATAGATGGCCGGGCAGACTGTACGACGAGAGTGGGTGCAGTGTTGTATTTGCACTAGAACCCCTCCCCCCCGCCGCCGTGATGACGTCGACGCGGAAGTTGGAAGTTTGTTATTGTTTACCCTCTGCCGTGTGGTCTGACCGGGCCGCGGTGCAACGAACAACGGCCGTAGATGGCCTCAGAGTACGCCGACTGGGTCAGCTCCTCTGGGTTCTACCCCGCCGATCGCCGCCGCGGTGTACAGCCGCGATGATAGACCCGGAGGTCTCACCGCTTCTGCAGCCAGGGAACCAAGGCTCCGCCAACGTGGTCGGCTTCGCACTTGGCTTTGGCCACACCGAACGCCGTCTCCTAGTTTCCCCCAACGTGGTCGGGTTTCACTAGGGAACGGACGCACGGACCGAACGCCGTCTCAAGGTTTCCCCCAACGTGGTCGGGTTTCGCCAGGGAGCGGACGCACGGACAAGCTGAGGCTTCCTCCACTGTCTAGCGGATTAGGCCTGCAGCTTGTTGCTGTTGCTGTTTTTTTCGATGGAGCTACGCGGCGCCCTGAGAGGAGTCGCGACGACCGGCTCTCTTCTTACCTAGGTAAGTGGACTGTGCCACGCAGCTGTTCTAATATAGTCTTTATGGATGCGTTTCCAAACTGCTGAGATAGCCTACGTAACGTCTGCTCTCGTGGAAATCAAAAGATCGAAGTGGCTCTGCACAGATGGGGCTTAAATAGCCCGCTGATTGGCATCTGCGCAGGGCCACCATAGAGGATGTGTCTTAAAGAGATATCCATGTACACTGCCCCGTCTGGTCAGTTCCCGTACATATTGAATAATATGTAGTGGAGAGCCAGTCTCGAACACGATAGAGAACCATATTTACCATGTTAAAACACAGGGACGTGCACTCGTGCAGTGGCTGAAATCTCGTAAGAGGTATACTTTTGGACAAAAATGGCAGATCCACAAGCTCACAACAAACGTCGTGCTGCGACGCGTTGAGAGCTTGTAGATCAGCTATTTTTGGGGCGCAACCCTGCACTCTTTAGCTAGTGTAGTTACAACAAGTGGAGATGCGGTTTATGACATGGATTTCTAAATACATTTGTTCAACAAAAAAGTCTGCGTTCCAGTTCAGGAGACTTTGAGCAATTCTCCCAAATGTTGCCTTCCGGTATACATACAGTAAATGGTAAATGGTGCATTTATATAGCGCCTTTAACCAAGGCGCTTTACATAGATTTTGCATTACATTCACCCGTTCACACACACATTCACACACCGATGGCGGCGGAAACCCTGCAAGGCACCAACCAGCACATCAGGAGCAATTAGGGGTTCAGAGTCTTGCTCAAGGACACTTCGACACTAACTCTGGGGGAGCCCACAGGGTTCGAACTGGCAACCTTGCGGTTACCATTCAGCAGTGTTGGGTACACTACTTTATATTTGGATATTATATTTTGTACTGGTCTCACCAGCGATAGGTTACCCAGTAAGTTAAACACAGTTCAATAACTCCAGTGGAGGCCGGGACTTGTTTTTGAAGATTTACTGAACAAAGTGTGAAACTGAAACAAAGCATAAACAATACAGTATGTTTCAGAATTAATGTAAATACAACACAATGAATAAAGAATATAACTAGGCATGTAAGTAAATATAGCGTACGGCCTAAAGGCAATATCTCAATGAACCCGTAAAGAGGTATTACATACAGTATTGGCAGATGAGTATGGAAAGTACTGTAATGTGTGCTTTGCACCAATGGAGTAAGTATATACTGTAATAGGTATTCTCAAAGCAGGCATCATACTGCAATAGTTCTCTTTTAGACTCACAATCAATGAGTATTGTATAGGGTAGGTGAGCTAAAAATGATGAATTGACATAGCTATGAAAGCATATCCACAGTAGCATAATCATAACCTCCAAAAGATATACACGGTAGCACCATCATCACATCCAAATGATAGACTAATAGTAATAATAAAGTTCACAAATAAGGTGCTCTTATAAACAATATAGGCTTCCTAAACAAGTATACTCACAGACATTGCGTCTTAATAAGCATGTGAAGAGGATGGAGGAGGATTAGCAATTCACACTGACACATTTGGTTAGAAGCCCATTTCAGTTATGGATTCTCTTCCTGGTCTGATGACAACATCCTGACTAGACAGGAAGTGAGGTAGGAAATGAACAGAGTACTGATTTTAACCATCAACTGCCGGCAGGGGGCTCCAAAACAACAAAAACTGTATTCAGTCCAGAACATATTTCTTATTACTTATTACCTTAATTTGTCAAGTAATATATTGTATTACATATTACTGTCTGAGCAAGAGTAATATATTAATATTACTATTAAATACAGTATTACTTTTTTTGCTCAAATCGAACAATGAAATATTTAGTATAATTATAGATTATACATTGCGTATAGACCAGTGGCATATCTACAATAAGGCGAGGCCAACCGGCCGCCTAGCCAAATCCATTTGAAAACACGACAGAGAAAAAAAAATAGGACAAACTGAGAACTATTACTGGGGAGCGGAAATACGTCATTCTTTAACTTCTGCAGTTGTCACATATAATGTCAAAAGACAGAGCCACAGGCAACGAGACAGAGAGACAGAAAGTAGTACAGAAAGTAATGCAGTAATACAGATTTTCTTTTTTATATATTACAATGTTTTTGTTAAGTAATGTATTATATTACAAGTTACTGTATTCCGGTAATATATTACGTAATATATTACGTTACGTATAGTGTTAGTTACCCAACACTGCCATCCAGCCACTCTACCCCTGAGCCACGAATATTGGATAACACTTCAATGACATCACACCGTGGAACTGGAAGCCAGCACTGTATAGCGACGGGGAGATATAACTACTTATTGGTGGATCGAAGCGAGGCAATTCTGGGTTAATATAAATAATAATTCAAACAAAAAACTTGGGTAACTCCCGAGAAAACTATGCTGAGGTCATTGTCCTGTACACATTGCAAAG
>NC_137862.1:56584743-56597243 GCF_963924005.1 Protomyctophum bolini | reverse complement strand
TATGGTCTTCCGGAGAATTATGATACCACTGTGTTTCTATATGGACTGTATGATATGATTGCATGCATGTAAAGTAGGTATAGATGTGCATTCTGTCATTGGAAATACCGTATTGTGCCGAATATAACACGACCAACCCCCATTTCTCAAGACTCATTTGTGTGAAAAAGAAACATTGACTGTCAAATAGTCTAGATATTTCTTCCAGGGGAAAAAAAAATGGTATGCTCAAAAATGGAAAGAAATGTATATATTCCTCACCCAACCTTCAAGTCAGGGGTCCACATCACGTTCCCCTTTGTCCAAAAGCTCTGAATTGATTCAGCGCCGCTAAACCCTTTGTTCCTTGAGCAAACTTCTCTTCTTCAGATCTCAAAGTTGTCCAGCCCCACTGCACTTCCGATTATGGTTTAGTATCTATTGGCCTTAAAAAAGAGTCTCTTTGACAAACCACCGCCACACACTCTTTTTTTGATACCTAAAATGGAACCCTGGCCGCCTACTTCCTGTACTTTTATCCACAATTTTCCTGGGCTGTGTGTGCTCCAGTTCCTGTCGATTTGATCCAATGATCCAATAGCAGATCTACAAGCTCATAGCGCGCCACCGAGTGGCGCGCTACGAGCTTGTAGGTCTGCTATTTTTGAAAAATCGAAGAGCGACTGACATTTTTAGAATCTGATCTCAGGTCAGAATGGGTTCATCAGACCAGTGTGTGTCCAGTGGAAACCTCGTACGAATCTGATCTCAGGTCAGAATGGGTTAAATACTCACAGTGTCACACACACACACCCCTCTGTGGATTTGTCTAACACTCCTCAGCCAGCCAAGACCTCACCTGTGTCTCTGGTCTGCTGTCACCTGCTGGTTGCTTTGCTTCATTCATCTAAAGTTCTTTTTTTAATAAAGAGAAAATCAATGGGCTATACCTCTACTAGCTATATTACATTTTTACCATTACTGACACTATATCGTTTCTATAATGTTAAACAATGGAAATATCAATAATAGCACCATCTTAGACAATGAATTATTTACTCATTATTTTCCTATATATACAGCTTTTTGTCATAACTCGTGTCACATTTGCCATTGACAATGAAAGGAGAATGTAATCATACAGTGTCTGAGCAAATCAACTTTTTCTTTTGCCAAGCCAAACATTAAATGCCACTGACAATGAAAGGAGAATTTATGTCACGTGTCTGAGCAAATGGGCTAATCGGCTACAGTATGTACAGTATATAATCCATATTTGCATCGGTGTCCGAAGAGTGGTACAGTGTGGGGGCATACTGTATAATGCATTGCGTAATTCCTTTATTATCTCAGTGACGTGAAAGAACCAGGGCGTGTGGAGGAGGAGGTCGGCGGAGATGACAAGAGCACCCCTCACTTCACTTTAAGGCTGTGATGGTTTTATTAGGTTCATTATTATCAAATCCCATTGAGTTATCTTATTTGTTCATGTTGTTTTTCTCCCCGAGGATTTTATTTGAAAGTCGGTCACCTGGTAAAAAGTGAATGAATTTACACAGTCCGAGAAGAAGAGTTATTCTGGGAGGTACAGTAGCCATACGGTCTGTCTGGGGCACACAGCCATATTTTTGCAGAACGCCTCATGGCTGCCAGAGAGCATGTCTACGGAATTAAATCTGCTAACTGTAAACCGGCCTGTCTCTGAATGTTATTATTATGTGACCTCAAGACACACGTACGGCGGTGTAAAATAAATTGTACGAGAGACAGAAATTGAGTGTATATGAATTCATGGAATCATTTTTTACCTCACAACTATTTCCATCCATTTCATCCCCCCCGTTAAAGTTTGTTTGCGTTGAACTGAGGAAAGGATAAACAATGAGAGAAGAGAAGCACATGGGTATAGGCAAAAACAAAACAAAAAAAGAAAGCTCAGGAGACGAGCTGGTGGAGAGACGGAGGTGGGGTGTGTGTGTGTGTGTGTGTGCAGAGATGGAGGTGGTCCATTAGTGATGCTGCGTGCGGAGGGAGGAGTGTTCCACAAGGTTAACGATAAAGAGCCTCCTCGGCAGAGCCGAGCGATGCTCAAGCAGCTTTTATCGTATCATAATAATGAATCAAAGATAAAAAATAAAATAAATGAACTCCGACGCAAAGGAAAAGCAAGTATAAAATGAAATGTATGTGTGCAGTGTGCCGGGCGGCCGACCAGCAGACAGACAGAGAGAGAGAGAGAGAGAGAGAGAGAGAGAGAGAGAGAGAGAGAGAGAGAGAGAGAGAGAGAGAGGGAGAATGAATAAAAGTCTCTCTCCACCATTGGGTTCCATCGGTTTAATATCTTCTTATGTCATCTGGTTGAAAAATATTTGCCTGCAGGTCAGAGCTCTGTTATAGAAGAGAAAACGCTTAAAACGTTTCTCCACATCTCATTTACTATACTGCTGGCTATTAGAGAGAGAGAGATGGGGGGAGAGAGAGGGGGAGAGAGAGAGAGAGAGAGAGAGAGAGAGAGAGAGAGAGAGCAGTAAAATGCGGAGAAGAATGAGAATGTGAGAAGTGGGATATTACTGCATATGAATTCGACAATCTCATTGTTTGTTGCGTATATCAATATATGATTATAGTGTTTCATGTCAAAATACATTTGAAGAGGAATACATGAAAAAAAAAAAAACAATTAAGTAACAAGATCTGGTGAAATAAGTGTGGAAATAACAGTCAGTCAGGAGACAAAAGGCTCAAAATTGGAAGCCTGGTTTTAATTGATATTGCTCTACTGTGATAATCCTGAAAGGCATAGTCTGGAGTAACACATGTAATGTTGAACCCATAGCAGTTTAACTTACAGAATCATAGGTCTCTTTTTGCATTGAACAATATATACAATGTCAAATAAATACATTTACACAAATGGACATTTTATCGTCAGAGCACACGTCACAAAAATATACAGGTAATTGTTTTATCTTTTTTTTTTTGTCTGTTTGTTTTGTTTTTACTGATGTGAAGCACATCTAAAATCTACGGACATGTTTTTTAAATAACACCACGGGCTCTCTCCTCCTCCTCTCCTCTCCTCTCCTCTCTGCCACACTTGACATATCAACAAAAAATGTCTCACATCTCTCTCTCTCTCTCTCCCTTCTCGTCTGTTTTTCTTCCCTCTCTCTCTTTTTAATGTTTTCTTTGTGTTTTCAGGTTCAGACAGCTTAATTGCAGCCTAATCTGCAGGACATTATGTGGCAGTTATAACATGTGGCGGGGAAGGGGTTTTAAATACCGGTAAAAGACATGAAGCCTAGTAGAGAGAGCTGCAGGGACAGAGGCACAGTTTGCCTGTTGCAGAGTTCAGTGGCAATCAACCAACAACGTGACGCAGCTGCACAGCCCCGCTCACTGACGATGTGTCCAGAGAGGGCTGTCACATGACGATGATGCTGCTGGTGCAAATCAGGTCAAACTGTCCATCAACGGGCTCTAGGTGGGGTGGGGGGGTGGGCGGGGGTCAAAAACCTAAAACACAGTCCTCCCTCCCAGTGTTACTTATAGAGAAAATACCAGTTTGATTCATTATTACAATGTTCACCGTGTTTTTTTTTTTTTTTGTGTGTTTTTTTTGTTGTTTTTTTTCCTATGGTTTTTAATAATAATAATTGCAGAATAAGTTCAATAGATACATCAGCATTTTGGATCTATGTAGAACCCAACACTAACAAGTGCAACTCTTGTCTCGTCGCTGTACAGTCGTTATAATATTGCTTTTTAAATATAATAAAAATGATGATTGGGGAAAAGTTTTTTCCCTATAAATGACATGTTGACTATTGGCAGCTTGTTCAAAGCTTCTGAAAGATGAAACATGCGACCTCCCACCTGCTTTAAGCTGAAGAAGAATTTAACTTTTTTTTTTAACTTTTTTTTTTTTTTTGCTCATTAAAAATGACAGCAGCTATTAGTAATCCCTCCTGGTAAGAACTCAGTTTCATTTCCTCTGAAGCACACAATGGCGCAAATTGAGCTGTTTTCCTCCTCTACTAAAGGGGAAAATTACACACACTCGCTGAGATGAACTTTAACTTTATATATGAAGCAGTTTGTATTAACTTTATACGTATATCAATAAATACAGTCAGATGATGGAATTTTAACTATAAAAATAATATTTAATATTTTAATACTAATTTTAATTGGTTCCGTTAAAAACTCTTACCAAATTCAACTCAGCTTAAAACAACTTGTGGAGATGTTTAACTCATCTTTCACCAACTCGGAGCTGCCCAGTTTTCCACACGGTTTGTTTTGACAACCGACCAAAACAGATATAAAAAACTAAAACTTTAAAAACAGAAGAAAAAAAACCAATACTGAAGTAAGAAAACAGCACCTTTCTTCCAGTTGTGTGTAGTATTAATGTACATTAGATGATAAGAAATACAAACATCTTTGAGACAGATTCTCAGAAGAATAAGTTTCGACAACACTGGAACAGGTTCCCGTCAAATATACCTTCAACAAGTATCTGTATTTGGTCCTGTTCGGGACCAGGGGACAGATCATGGCAACTGCATGTTTGCTATCTGTAAAGTGCTGCATCTGCATCTTTCTGAGAGTGTTTTTCTGAAAGAATGTAATAAAGTATTCGTGGAAGAGTGTTGATATTTTCCAAATTCGCTCTCTTAGGCCATTGTCAGTAGATTTGAGTTGAGTGGGTGGTGTTGGTTCGGATGGGGTTGAGTTACAGGCTCAGTTGGTTTGAGTGGGTTTGGGCTCAGTTGGTTGAGTGGGTGTGTGGCACGCTCAGTAGCTTGGGTGGGTTTAGTCTAGTGGGTTTGAGTTCAGTGGGTTGAGTGGGCTCAGTAGGTTTGAGGAAAAAACAAACCAAATTGGTCAGAACACATAATTTCAATCAGTTTGACGTTTCTGCTGAAATACTAAACATAACGATGGAGCTGAGTTGTATGGAAGGCAGTTATGTACAGCGAGGTTATTTAAAAAAAAAATGAGTCACTATACGGTTCTGAAATACTCAAATGTTCCATTTTCATTTTATCTTCATTTAAACCTAAAGATATACAGTATATTGTTTTATTCTACCAGAAAGAGAAGCTACACAAATGATCCCCTTTTTAAATACTTGAATGGTGTTTCTTTAGATAGCTGATTATAATGTATAGTTCAGGTATAGATGGATAGTGTCATTTGATCCTGTTGGTTCTAGTAAGTTCCTAGAGGAGGCCTTAAATCTGCTTGAGTTCGATTGTGAGAGAATCCAGATTTGTCAGACAGACGGACGGACGGACGGACGGACGGACGGACAGACAGGCGGACGGACAGGACAGGACAGGCAGACGGCAATGGCTTCTACTCTACCCTGTGTTGTCTAAAGAAGAAGCACACAGCACAAAACGGGAATCACCACAAGAAAAAAGGTTCACAGCGACGCCTCGTCGTCGACGAACAGAGGGAGAGAGGCCCGACAGAAGGGAGAAGGGGTTTTGAAGTAAAACAAACGGAAATCAAAGCACAGCAAAAAACATGAAACACAGAGAGGTTCAACTACGCTTTTTTTTTTGTTTCGTTTTTTTTTTCTCTTCGGTTTTGTTTCCAATAAAATGTCTTAGGTTAGAATTATAATCTGTATAATTTACAATATACAATGGCTAAGAAAGGCTGAGAAAATAGTACCCTTACTAATAATACGGATGTTTGATACAGAGTGAGAGATGGGACAGATTAAACTGGCTTGTGAGTTGCCATTTTATATTAGATTACACCATAACCTAGATGACTGTGTTTTGGCATTCTTATCCTTGCTTTATAAATGATTCTGATATACAAAAACTACCTGGTCTGTGTTCCCCTGGTAGAAGTAGTGTTCTGCCAATCTCTTCTGTCACAACAATGATCTCCGGGTCGTTCAACAACAGCAGTAATGACTAATGAGCCATCAGTGGACCTTTTTGTAGCCTATTTTGTACTCTCTGAAAAACATTGTCCTGCTCTGCTCCTGTCTATGCGTCATCGGCACCGTGACCACCCGATGCCTTCAAACAAACGTATACATGGCAGCTACACGATCACGGTTTTAACACCATGTCCTTGAGATATAAAAACCTCCAATCAGCGAGTCATCTACTACTAAAAAAGTCTATGTGTTGTTTCTTCTCAGTAAAACTATACTGTACCGGGTAGATGATTGGCAAGCTATAGCTAAGCTGCATGGAAACTGTTAATGCCACGACTGCGATGCATAATGTTGTTGTTGTTGTTGCTAGCATTAGCACTGATCCAGATTCAGTTGAGTTTGCATCTGGTGTCCACACTCGTCTACATGGTTGAGGGAAAATAAATCCAATATTTGGACAACAGACAACAAAACTTAGATTTTGAGAAAAAGCTGATTCAGAATCAGATTCGTGTCCGCTGTGACAAGCTGCCTTTTGTTCAAGTATTCTACTGTAGCCAATGTACACAAGAAGAGCAGATAGTCTTATAAATATTACAACCAAGCAGAATTTCACTGGATATAGTTGTTCTTTTTGTTAACCTAATTTTCCCCGTCACACGTACTGCTTTCAAATGTCTTCCAAAGCCACAGGGTTCCATTCTTTGCCTCTTCCTGTTCCCTGGTTGGTCAGTCTCTCTAAAGGTGGCGTTATCTGTTATGTTAAATCTACTAGTCGATGGCAAATTACACAGAGAAAAAGATACACCCCCCCACCACCCCTCTCCCTTCCCTCCCACAAAATTAAAGACTGGCACATAACTTTAATATTGCATACTTTGTCCATATGCACCCCTGGCCTTTTTAAAAAGCACTATTGCTCAGAGATCCTAAAGATAACGATGATTCGGTAATATATTATTACTTGTTATATATATTTATATAATTAATTGCTGAAAAGTGGTCAAGCTGATAGAAAAAAAAGAAAAGAAAAAACATATTGATTGATTCAGTTTTAAGAAGACAATATTATTAACAAAAAGAAGTTGCGTGTGTGTGTGTGTGTGTGTGTGTGTGTGTGTGTGTGTGTGTGTGCGTGCGCATGTGTGCGTGCGTGCGTGCGTGTGTGTGTGTGTGTATGTGCGTGTGTGTGTGTATGTGTATGTGTGTCATATACAGGATGACAGTCATTATTTACAGCCTTAGTATTATTATCATCATCACTAATATTATTTCCAAGTTAGATATTAAACAAAAAGGAGTTTCAGAACAACAACACGTTCTCCATTGAGTCAGGTCTTTGTTGACACAAAACACACTGTTGTCTCTGGTTCATATTGCATCGGGTGACTGATATGGTCCCCCATCACTTCCTGTTAACTAAACCACCGCCTCCTGTGAATTGAACCGACCCAATGGAAGAGCTGAAAGATGTCAACGGAAGAGAGGACAATGAGTCGTACCAATTGGTTCACCAATGGTACCGTTGGGGTACCATTGGTACCATTGGTACCATTTCTCTTTTCTTTTTGACAGGTACAATAACGGTTGAGTTATAAAGTGCTGGTTGGCACGCGCTTGAAACGGAATGATACTTTACATGTTTGGTCTTTGGTGAGCCGTTTCTGGGTCAGTCAGTATAGCCAAATAGGTTTCAGGAAACGTAACAAACAAAAAGAGGATTTTGATTTATTTAAATCAACTATATTTGAACCCCCCCCCACTTGTTCTGCACTGGAAACCAAACATCTATTTATGAGTCGATAATGAATCCCTCCTATAAGAGAAAAGGAGGTCGTTTACTTGTTATAGCCGTCATGGCTGCTCATCTTATCTGACCTATCTGGTCGCTTATTGTACAAGCGCTGTTTCTAAAGTGTGTTAGCTATAGCTAAAGCTTTATAGTTAAAGCTAATAAATCAAGAACACCTCAAGCAGTTTGAAAGTTTGAAACCCTTTTCGGACGTTGACTTTGTTCAACTCGGGGGTGACTGAACACTCATGAACACTGTGACATCATACTGACAAGGAGAAGCAGACCCCCCAAACAAATACAATGATAAACACTACCTCTGATGATGTGGACGATGGAGCAGGGGGGATCACGGACGTATACGCATACCTTCGGGGAAGACACCGAAATGTTTGGAGAGACAGGACATCCTATCTATAGGGAGAACCAGGAAGTGTTTGGAGGAACCAGGAAGTGTTTTCTTTAGGGAGAACCAGTGTTTTGGAGAACCAGGAAGTATTTTGGATCACGTCAGTAGAATTCGCTGGCATCCTCAGAAAGGGATGAGTTCCATCCTTTGGCAGGGCAATCTCCTCCTCCTCTGTCTTCTAAAGTTTCTTCTAAAATTATCAACAAATGTCATTAATACTTCTTTAATGTTCCAGTAATCCCCCCCCCCCCCTTGTTTTCCTCTTGAACACTTTAAAAACTGTGTCGGGAGAAGGGGAAAGAGCAGTGCTGGTTTTTAGCAGTCTTTCTTACTGCTTTTGTTTTTCTTCTTTTTTTTTTTAACCTGTCCTTTAAGCATTTTTGTCATTAATCACATCTTATATATGTATAAGCGACTGTTTGTCTCGTCATCGTTAATGTTTCATTATCGACCTCGGTAACTGCTGAGTGATCCTTAATGGTTCATATACATGTCCTTCCTTCCGTTGGTAACAAGGGGATCAGATCGGGATTTCAGTCAGTCCCGGATCTGTCCCGGTATAGGAAGGGTTCAAGGGTCATCAAAGTCAAAGAGGTTGGAGGTTTTTGGGGGTTCAGGCTATAAAGATCCAAGGGACTCATTTTGTTGGTATACTGGTGTGTGTCGGGCAATATCCGAGGACATATCTCTGTTGAGGTCAGTCAAATAAGTCTAAAAAGATCGTGGAACTCGCAAACCGGGCCGCTCAGACAGACAGACATATCTATAGCCATCCATCCGTCCATCCATCCGTCCTCTCTCTCTCCACGTCCTCATCCCTCATCACACCTTGGCTTCCAGTAGCTCCAGGAACAGTTTGTGCATGGGGACCTTCCCGTCCTGCTTGATGCTGTAGAAGTGCTGCACGGCCTTGGTGGAGGTCTGGCGGAGCAGGGGGAGCGTCATGAGGAGCTTGCCCGCCCGGCGAGGGTCCTCCTGGTGCTGGACGGCCTCGTAGTCCTGCAGGGCCTCGTGGAGGACGTCCTGGAGCTTCTGCACTGCGTCCACGTCCTCGATGTGCATGGAGTCTGCATGGGGAGGGAGGAGGAGCAGGGAGCGCAGTGGAGTCAGTTAACCCATTCTGACCTGAGATCAGATTCTTAAAAATGTCTTCTACATCCTGACAGTTTTCCATTCTGACCCGAGATTAGATTCTAAAAAATGTCTTCTAGGCGCTCTTCGATTTTTCAAAAAATAGCAGACCTACAAGCTTTTAGCGCGCCACTCGGTGGTGCGCTACGAGCTTGTAGATCTGCTATTTTTCAATAGCTAAAGCACGACATGATGCTAACACCAAAACGGGTTCCCGAACAAATTGGGTTAATTTAGCAGTCATATGTGTGAATGTATTGAAATATATTGAAATGTATACAGTTTCTAATCTTAAATGGAACCCTGGCTAATGTGACAAATATGCCTTAAAACGTTACACTTGCCCTCTATAACTACAATTTAAAATGAAAAACACTTTAAATATTGTATTTCTATCATAAATAGAGAATCGTTCACTCAATAGGAACTGCTCCTGTCGCAAATTGATATTGTCATATGTCTATGTGTGGTCCAGCCCTATGGGATAATATGGAATGCGCATGCTGATAAAAAGTATTTAAAATATTGCTTTGATGCTCATATTGCTCATATATATGCGCATGAAGTTGGTTTTAATTAGCCCTTCATACATTCCAAAGGGCTAGACCTGCATGGACATCCTCAACTTGCGACAGGAGCAGTGATAAATACAAAACATGTAATTAATTGGTTACAATGACGTGATGAAATGAATAATTTCCAAAACGTTGTACATTGCGATTAAATTCAACATGCGATTAAATTAACATCATGTCAGCTATTGTGTTGAATGAATATATGTCCAATGTGTTTCATGTTGTCCTCCTTCGCTTGTCAAGGCATAATGCATGATACAAACAAAATGGTAGAAATGTTAATAATCATTATTCATAGCATTGGAAATCATCTTTTAGTTAAAGGAAATAACTGAAAATGCTCCAATCATCCAGACTGCTAACGTTGTGTAAACAACATCAGGACTTCAAAGCTGTGAAATATATTTTCAAAGATGCATTTTGTTCAAAGACAAACTGCTGAGTTGTAATTTGTTTCTGACTCCCCCTGCTGTTAATCTCTTAATAATGTTTCTGTTATGAATTAATCATCTTATTATGGATTTAGAAAGACATGGACTGTCTTCAAATAGCAGAACTAAAAACTGAACTTTGTTCATTAACCCATTTTGGGCGGAAACCCCCTTTTGGTGTTTTAAACATTATGTTATAATTTAGCTATTGAAAAATAGCAGATCTACAAGCTCATAGCGTGTAGGTCTGCTATTTTTGAAAAGTCGTGAAAATGTGGGCGCAAATCTGTGAATATATATTTCAGAGCTCCTGGAACTACATATTTTGAGATGGGGATTCGCAGCCCAATAGAGAAAATTCTGGGGGTCCTTGACATGAAAAAGGTTGAGCACCACTGACACATAGAAACATGGTTTTTCAGAATTTCTTTAGGATTTAGAGAAGCATTTTCTTTTAATCGACCTCAGTCCAAAATGGGTTAAGTAAACGAAGTAGGACAAACATTACATGTAGCTACAAAGTTTAAATGCTATAATTAAACTCTGAGAATGTGCAATTGTAATGGAATGGACCCATGCAGGGGGTCGACTTTTGTGGCCAACCCAGCTGTAGCGAGGCTGTGACTGATTGGAACGTTCATCTCTCTGTTTACAACTGTTGCTGTGTGGGCAGTGGGCAATGTAAAGTACATTTACTCAAGTGTACAATTTACAGTACAATTGCGAGGTGCCGTATTTGTAGGCTATACTTTAATACTTTACTTGAATATTTTCCAATTTTCTTCACTACATACATATCAGAGCCAAAATGTGTACTTTTACTCCACTGCGATGATTTTAAAACTTTAGTTACTAGTTGTTACTTTTGAGATTTTAATTTTGATTAGAAAACACACGTTAACCACTTCAACCCTATATACACACATTTCGGCCATTTGAAAATATGCGACGCATCGTGAGCTTGTAGATCGGCTATCTCTCAAAAGATCTTGTACATGCACATGTACAAGAAATGTTAAATGTCACGTTCTGCAATACGAGCAAGAAATGTTAAATGTCACGTTCTGCAATACGAGAACTTTTACTTTTATTACGCTAAGTACATTTTGATGCCTATTGCCTTTTGTACTTTTGTATTTTGAATACGGGGACTTCTAACGGAGTACATCTACATTGCAGTAATTTATACTTTTACTTAACCCATTCTGAACGGGAACCCATTTTGGTGTTAGCGTCATGTTATGCTTTAGCTATTGAAAAATAGCAGATCTACAAGCTCATAGCGCGCCACTCGGTGGCGCGCTATGAGCTTGTAGATCTGCTATTTTTGAAAAATCGAAGAACGACTGACATTTTTAGAATCTGATCTCAGGTCAGAATGGGTTAATCAGACCAGTGTGTGTCCAGTGGAAACCTCGCATGAATCTGATCTCAGGTCAGAATGGGTTAAAGTAAAACATTTGAGTACTTTTTCCCCACCACTACATGTGTGTGGGTGTGATGGATGAGCAGACAGAGTGGAGTGGGTGGGGAGCCACAGATAGACTTTAACCACTTACTGTACGCCCTTAGATACTGTATACCTCGTTGAGCGGGGTCCCCCACGGGGGTCTATCTATAGTCTATACGCTCTTCACCGAAAATATAGATGATTTCAGATCGGCAATTTTTTCAGTGGAATGTTCGCCTATTTATGACATGCCTAGAATTGACCTTATGCACACCGCCGCCATCGTAGTTAGCAAGGTGCTAACTAGGTGCTAACTAGGTGCAACTTCACGGAAGAGAAAGAACATCCGCACACCAGTTCCTAGAGAGCTCCGAGACTTACTTTATTTAGAGGCAACGAATTGCAACGTTTCGACCTACACGGTCTCTGTGAACTATAGGTGCAACTTCCCATTGACAGCCCATTCATCCAAACAGAAAAGTCTAATTGTATCGAACAACGTTAAAGTCAACAACATTGCAGCTGTACGGAAAGCTTGAATTGTCCTCTTTCAATCTGTAACGTTTTTGCTTCATAGAAATCCACTGTAGACATGTTATGAGCTATAGCCTACTTCCTGTCAAGAAATTCTGTGCAGGTAATTTTTCTATAAGTGTCAGAGTTTGGGAGCGCTCGTTGGATATCACCCCACGGCCCTGCGTATACCACCTGTTTTGAATTTGCACATAACGCAGGAGGTTGCTTTACTAAAAACGAGTGCTTCCAAACTCCAAATGAAAAATAAAATCACCTGCAAGGAATTTCTTGACAGGAGGTATAGCTCAT
>NC_137862.1:56569743-56572243 GCF_963924005.1 Protomyctophum bolini | reverse complement strand
CAAGATCTGTGCTACGGTAGTTCTCCTCTCTCTGAAGCCATTTTGGTTCTCTCTCAGGAGAGGGTCGATGGCATGCCGTATCCTGTTTAGTATCATTCTGTTGTAAATCTTTGCAGTGATACAAGTCAGGCTGATGCCTCTGTAGTTGTCTGGCTTTGAGAGGTCCCCAGCTTTAGGCACTGGAATGATGTTGGACAGAGACCATATTTCAGGCTGTTTGTTGTTCATTAGTGACAGGTTGCAAAACTCCAGGGTGAGGTCATCAAGGTCACAGTTCTTTAGGACCTCTGGGGGTATGCCATCTGGCCCAGCACTCTTGCCCTCCCTCACTGTGGATTTCGCCTTGGAAAGCTCACTGGACGTAAAGGGACCATCTTCGATGTCCAGGCCCTGGAGGATTTCCGGCACATCCTCCGCAACTCCATCCTCTGCTGTACCCAGGAGCCCCTGGAAGTGGCCGAACCAGGTAGTCACCCTGTCCTCTGGGCTGTGTCCCTCCACCTGTCCCTCCTTAGCTCTTTTCCGCCCAGTCATCTCATTGATGACTTTCCAGGCCTCCCCATATTGCCGTTCACCATGCGCTGCCTGCACTCTCTGTACGCTCTCCATCAGTTCCACTCCTTTTATCGTGTCGTATGTACTGAAGAGAAACTGCTTGGCTTCATTCAGTACAACACGTCTCTCCACGGTTGGTTCGCGCTCAAAGTTGAGCCGTTGCTTCCTCCACCCTGCTGCGTGCAGCTACAACCTCCGGATGTCTGGACCGCATGGACACTCTGGCTTTGTCCAGCAATTGGCACACACAGCCTGGTCGCCTCCTCATTCGCAACAACAAATCTCTCATATTCGCTGCTGGGCTCAGCTCCCTTGTACAGCTGCCCAAAGCGCCTCCTAACCTCCTCCGTGTACCTGGCTTGCAGGCCTGGGTCGGCTGCGAATGCCTTCCAGTCGTGCCGATCTTGGGGCTTGGCTTGGGGACCCTGAGGCTAAGTCGCACTCTCATGGATACCACCCGGTGGTCAGAACCCACAGAGTTAAAGGTGTTGTAGGGTTTCGCGTTCAAGATGGAATTCCTCCATTTTCGTCTCACTAGTATGTAGTCTAGTTGACGTCTCATACCGGTGGGCCGGTCCTGGAAGGTCCATCTTTTGCCCATTCTTTTTCTGAACATGGTGTTTGCAGCCAGTAGTTCTTGTTCCTGGAGTAGTGTGGCAAGGTACGCTCCATTCCGGTTTGTGTCCTCATGGAAAGTGTATGTCGCGTCCGTTCGTCCGAGTCTCGACTCGAGTCGCCAACAAATGGGACTCTAGACTCGACTCGGACTCGAGCTGAATGACTCCCAATGACTCGTGGAGTATCGACGAGTCATTGTTATTGTTATTTTTGGACCTGCAATAATGAATGAAATGCCTGAAGAAAAATATATCCAATGCCATCCTTTCCTTTCCCCTCCCGCATGCAGCGCAATTGCGGCAAATGAACCTCAGCTGCGTGGAGCCTCAGCTGATTTCATATCCTCAGCACAAACTGATACATAGGTGGAGCCTTTCATCACAACATTTAAATATTAAAACGGCGAAAGTAAAACAAATATGTCCGGCTCCGCATCAGCTATAGCCAAACGTCATGTAACTTTAGCAAACGTTACATGAGTTCCACCGCGCCTCAACCTGTGGTATAGGCTGGTCTGGTGCATCTCAGAGGCAAATGTGATATCAGAGCGGTGTCTCGGTGCACAGCTAATCTGATATCACATGAGCACAGAGCCACATCATCATCATTTTTCGACCGTGGTCGAGATCATGGATTTCACAAACTCAGCCAGACTTTCCGGTCCTTCATTGCCATCCCAGTTCCTGCTTACCGATGCATGTGTCCCTATAGCGATGGACATCAGGAACGACAGTTTTCTACCTCTGGTCTGCTTTGAGGCAGGACTCCAGAGAAGAAGGGAATATATAACCTCATTGTCAGTTCTGTAGCAGTGGCCGGCAACTGTGCTCTTCTGGATCGGACTAGTGAAGAAACACGGGATATTAGATTATATTAGATTAGTCGATGTGTGGCTCTTCCAAAACAGATCTTGGGCTCTCATTAGAAGGCGGTGTAAGTGCCATTAACAGTTTCTCCTAATTTCTTTGAAATATGTCTCTTATTAGAATCGGGTAGAATCGGCTCAACGGTTGTCCAAAATATTTTAAATACAGTATAGCAGAGCCACACGCAATACTAAATGTAATCAGGTTCAGGTTCATTTATTTGTTTGCCCCCGAGGGGCGATTTGGTTTACAGCAAGGCATAACACAGGCAGGTAACATGAAACACAAAAACACAGCAAAAAGGCACATAGTACACATAGAACAATAAAACGGTGCCGTGTCATTAGTCAGAAGGTTCATTGTTCCGAAATTACTATCCCTTCCGAATTACTATCCCTATCTCTAACCCTAACCTAAACCTAACCGCAAGCACGGGAGCAGGGCATGTTCGACTAACGGGA
>NC_137862.1:56552382-56559882 GCF_963924005.1 Protomyctophum bolini | reverse complement strand
CACACACACACACACACACACACACACACACACACACACACACACACACACACACACACACACACACACACACTGAACGTGGCTTTAACCCATTCTGACCTGAGATCAGATTCATACGAGGTTTCCACTGGACACACACTGGTCTGATTATAACCCATTCTGACCTGAGATCAGATTAAAAAAAATGTCAGTCATTTTTCGTTTTTTCAAAAAATAGCAGACCTACAAGCTCGTAGCGCGCCACTCGGTGGCGCGCTATGAGCTTGTAGATCTGCTATTTTTCAAAAGCTAAAGCATAACATGATGCTGACACCAAAATGGGTTGCCGTTCAGAATGGGTTAAATCAGCAGTCAGCCGGGGCGGGCAGCCTAGCATGCTAGCGTCCCCGGGCAGGCCCCGGGGTCAGTGTCTGAGATTATCAACCTGTGGGTGATTCTATCTCATCCTATAATCTTCTCCCTTTTGCTCTCCATGCAGACGCAACACAAACTCAACAGGGTTTCCATTTAAAGCATTCCCCAGATTACAGACACTGTGTGTCTCTAATCTGATCAAGACAACAACTCAGGGGAGACGGATATAAAGAGGACAACACATATGGACCACGGACACATAGGACGAAATAAACCAGCGAGACAATGGAGAGGACACGCACGCACACACGCACGCACGCTGACCGAAACAGAGAGACAAAGAACAAAACTCCACATGCATGGAGAGAAATGGAGAGAACAGACACAGGGAATGGCAGACAGACAGACAGACAGACAGACAGACAGAGGCCTTATAATGTCCTCGCTCGGAGACACCACGAGACATTTAGAGCTCATTGTGGCTCTGAATATATTAATTAATTGTCCAATAGTGCTGCAGGGTCGTTATGCATCGCAATAAAGAAACGTGTAATTATGAGAGTTAACAGCCATTATACCGAGGCCCCACACTCATATGTCATCATCAGCATGCACACACACACACACACACGTGCACACACACGCACGTCGCACATGCATGTGCACGCAGGCGCACTGCACGCACTGAGCGATCAGTCTGCCACAGCTGTAAGAGATGTCTGCTCATGACATCACATCAAAATCTAAACCACTGGAGACAAAATATACATCAACACTGTGTGTGTGTGTGTGTGTGTGTGTGTGTGTGTGTGTGTGTGTGTGTGTGTGTGTGTGTGTGTGTGTGTGTGTGTGTGTGTGTGTGTGTGTTTGTGTGTGTGTGTGTGGATAGATGCTGCCCACACATAAGAAGCAGGAACAATGAGGGTGTTTACGACCACATGACCCCTATGTCATCATAGGCAGACATTCAGCAACAATAACTGACCTACATGCACATACACACACACACACACACACACACACACACACACACACACACACACACACAGACAGACAGACAGACAGACAGACAACAGACAGACAGACAGACAGACAGACAGACAGACAGACAGACAGACAGACAGACAGACAGACAGACAGACAGACAGACAGACAGACAGACAGACATCAGAGGACAAAGGGACGGTTGTCTACACATCAGTGAGACTTCAACGTTTCACATTTTATTGTAATTAAAGTGATCGTTACCGTTCGACCGCTGTTGCCAATAAAGCTTTAGTAAACAAATTAAACTGAACACAGAACCGGAGAGAAAAAAGGACGGAAAAGGGAGAAAGGACTGAATGTAGGAAAAGGAGCACGAACGCACGCACGGACACACACACACACACACACACACACACACACACACACACACACACACACACACACACACACACACACACACACACACACACACACACACACACACACTCCCTCTCTCTCTCTCTCTCTCTCTCTCTCTCTCTCTCTCTCTCTCTCGAAAATGTATGTCATTGAAGGGCTCAATAGAGTCACAGAACCAATGAAATATAGGGACGGAATGAAATGGAAGAGAGAAACATTAAAACTGGATTTAAATTGGAATTGGAATTTGAAAGGGAAAGAACGGAAAGCACCAACTGTGACTTGGAGTGTGTGTGTGTGAGTGTGTGAGAGAAAGAGAGAGAGAGAGAGAGAGAGAGAGAGACAGACACAGGCGTGCTGGAAGTCTTTTTAATTTTAGATGCCAAAGTACAGTACAGTATGTCGTCATAAAGAAAATGTGCGCATCATACCGTAAAGAGTGAACTGTCTGTCTGTCTGTCTGCCTGCCTGCACTGCGTGTGTCTGTCTGTCTGTCTGTCTGTCTGTCTGTCTGTCTGTCTGTCTGTCTGTCTGTCTGTCTGTCTGTCTGTCTGTCTGTCTGTCTGTCTGTCTGCACTGCGATGCGATGCGTGTGTGTGTCTGTCTGTATATATGGTGCATTTATATAGCGCCTCTATCCAAGGCGCTTTACATAGATTGTGCATTACATTCACCCATTCACACACACATTCACACACCGATGGCGGCGGAAAAACCATGCAAGGCACCAAACAGCACATCACGGTCAATTATATGGGGTTCAGAGTCTTGCTCAAGGACACTAACTCTGGGGGAGCTCGGGTTCGATGCAGCCACTCTATAGTACCATGAGCCACCACCGCCCGTGTGTGTGTCTGTCTGTATGTGCGTGCGTGCGTGTGTGTGTGTGTGCGTGTGTGTGTGTGTGTGTGTGTGTGAACTTTACATGAACTGGAAGAATGATGTGAAACCATGACAGCCTGTTCCTTACACTACATCTGCTTCATACGCCTATGTGCGTGCGTGTGCGTGTGTATGCGTGTGTGTGTTCATGTGTGTGCATATTTGTCTGCCTTTCTGTTGTCACTGAGGACTGTGCGAATGTGATGACTCTGTTTATATGACTCTGTGTGTGTGTGCGTGGGTGCGTGCGTGCGGGTGCGCGCGTGTGTGTGTGATTATCTGAAATGGAGTTTGGCCTGTGTGTAATTATGATCATCTATCTTTATGCCCTGCCAGCATATCATATCCTCACATCTCTCATTCTCTCTCCATCTCTCTATCCCTCCCTCCCTCTCTATATATCTGTTTCTCTCTCTCTCTCTCTCACACACACACACACACACACACACACACACACACACACACACACACACACACACAACGAGAGAGAGCAGAAAATTGAAAGTAGTAAAAGTTGACTGCAGGTGATGATGGAAAGCTGATCTATCATCTATTGTTGTTCATCTGCTATACCACATGTTATCTGTGTGTGTGTCTGTGTGTGTGTGTGTGTGTGTGTGTGTGTGTGTGTGTGTGTGTGTGTGTGTGCGTGTGTGCGCGTGCGTGTGTGACAGAGCTAGCCATTTGATGCAGATCAGCAGCTGTAGCAGATTGCAGTTTGTCTCAGACGTATTTGATTTGCTAATGTAATCAAACTAATAAGACGAACAGAGACAGGGCCGTCTCTGAGACAACACACAACTTCAATATGGGAGAATCTGACATTCATTTTCAAAATGAATGTATCATGCTGCATTACTGTATAGCAGACCGACTGACGGGGATTTTCACAATGCCTTCTTATGATGTTCATCATCATAGTTATGATGTGTTACGTCGTACGTGTATATCCTGTCTTTTGGGTGACGTATATTGTCTCATTACCACCGGCTCATGAAGAAAGATTATGTTCTTAACCCATTCAGTGCGGGAATAACTTTTGGTGTTTTAAGCATTATGTTATGCTTAATTGGCGGCTGTGGCTCAGGAGGTAGAGCTGGTCGTCCAATGATCCGTGGGCCTGAGGTTCGAATACCGGCTCCTTCTCCTGTCTACATGTCGAAGTGTCCTTGGGCAAGACACTGAACCCAACATTGCTTCCAGTGAGTCGGTCGGTGTGAGCTCGCCACCATTGGTGTGTGAATGTGGGAAGTGAGGACGCTGGCGTCGACTGTTCACCGCTTCACCTCCCAATGTATGAATGAATGAACCATTGTAAAGCGCTTTGAGCACTTGGAAAAGCGCTAAAAAAATGCAATTCTTTAAAAATCTATTTAAAAATCTATTTTTTTTAATCGTGAAAATATAGTGCAGATCTTTGAATATATATTCTTTCAGAGCGAAAGTTTTTAACTCATAATATTTTGATTCTGGGGTGTGACATAGAAACATCGCTCTTTCAGAAAACTGTCAGGATGTAGACGACACTTTTAGAATCTAATCTCAGGTCAAAATGGGTTAAATGCCATAGTCTATGGCATAGACTATGAATGGACAATTTTGAGTGTTTGTGTAAACACAAACATTGGTGATGTGCGATGATTAGAGCACCCCTCATTTCACACGGGTGTGACATAACCCATTCAGACCTGAGGACGTGTCTGTGTTGCCTTATAGCTTTTAACCACTTTAATCGTTATTTTAAACTTTAGCTGTTGAAAAATAGAGTGCGATGAGCTTAATTTTGGAGATCTGCTATTTTTGAAAAATCGTGAAAATGTGGTGCAAATCTTTGAATATATATTATTTTCAGCAACGATATGCACATGACCATATATGGCTCTGACAACCAGACCTCTGTATCTGTTTACGTTCTGTTACGTCCTTCCTATGCACAGCTTTGTGTGTCCGTGTGCATGAGCACGGAATGTGCTTGTGTAGCACGGAATGTGATCATTCGATTGGCTGAGCACATAGCTCAGATGATAAGAGCGCCCCTCTCTTCACACAAGTGTGATGTTATTGACAAAATATCTGCCGGTATCGATTTGCTATGATACGGAGGTTTAAACGTACTATAAAAGGTAATACTGCAGTATTATAAACCTCTGAGGAATTTGAGGTTTAGACGTACCTTATAAAGGTAATACTGCAGTATATTATAAAACTCTGAGGTATTTGAGGTTTATTCGTATTATTAGGTGTTCAGAGATATATGGAGGGCATTTTCTGTGTGGTCTAGTGGACTTCCTCTGAACAGTCTCACATTTCAAATATTCTTCTAATTTGATTTAATCAATATTTGTCTTCCTTCAGTAAACAGGGTGTGTTTGTTTGCTCGGCTGGAAGATGATGGCAGAGAGACACAACACTGGGAAAATAAGACGTCTCAAATTCACAAATGTATACGCACACGCACACACGCGCTCGTGCGCGCACACGCACGCACGCACGCACACACGCACACACAGAATAACAATAGTGCTAAATCTAATTATTTTAACCGAGTCATATTACGTGTTGTGTCTCGGAGGGTACACGGTTTTGTCATTATCCAATCCGGTATATCCACTCTAAGCCATTGGTTTAATATCATTAATTCTATACTGTTTGTGAGAGGATATGTATGTATGAAACACATTAAAACAAGCCTTCTCCTGAAAGCATGCAGCCTGTTGCACCAGCTCCTCTGTTGGGCTGTGTGTGTGTGTGTGTGTGTGTGTGTGTGTGTGTGTGTGTGTGTGTGTGTGTGTGTGTGTGTGTTGTGTGTGTGCGCGTTTATGCGTGTGTCAGAAAGACAGAAAGAGAATATACAGAAACAGCTCCTATTTTCATTAACCTCTCTCTCTCTCTCACACACACACACACACACACACACACACACACACACACACACACACACACACACACACACACACACACTCACCTGGAGTCTAACGACCTATTTACTAATTGATGACATCATCGCACTGAACAAGGGGATCTGACACAATCACCAAGTCTGCCTGCCTGCCTGTCTGCCTGCCTGGCTATACCTGTCTGCCTGCCTATACCTGTCTGTCTGCCTGCATATACCTGTCTGCCTGCCTGCCTATACCTGTCTGTCTGCCTGCCTGTCTGTCAGGACTTTAGATGCTAAAGAGAACAGAGTGGGGGGATGGAAGAACAGGAGAAGAGGGGGCAGGGATGGAGCGAGAGAGAGAGATAGAGAGAGAGAGAGAGAGAGAGAGAGAGAGAGAGACAAGGAGAATTAAGGTGAAATGTCTGGGGGACCTTCAGCCTGCCCTTATAAGGTCATGTTGAGGGCGGACGGTGAATGTATAATTCCATAGACGGGCTGAGGCAGCGATTTACGGTGACAATATTCATGATGAACAGCATGTCTAAATAGGCCTATACGATAATAATAGAATGCTATTGGACCGTGTTCACTCAGCGTGCACTCAATGCTATAACACTGTAAGTGATCCGATCCAAACTGCTAGCATGCTAGCGCAGTGTAGCATTGCAGCGTGAGGTCATAGGCAGCCTGAAGTGGTAAACAAGGCCAAGGACACTGGCTCATGACCACTGGTGGAAAGCAGTCTTGTTTTTGGCAGCAAGTTTAGATTTTAGTCTCTTGAATAGATTCAATTTAGTTTTAGTCACATTTTAGTCTCCTGGAATGTTTTGGTGTTTAGTCTAGTTTTAGTCGACCAAATATCATAAGATTTACAGTTGATTTAGTCGACTGAAATGTATCCTGGCGGGCCATGATGGCGTCGTATCGTAATGGCTGATTTTACACACAGCCGATCTACAAGCTCACAACGTGACGCGCTGCGACGCGTTGTGAGCTTGTATAGACCTGCTATTTTCAGCATGCTAAACCAAGTGTAAAATGACTTATACTGGATCTCTTGTCCACTATAGTCCCTTCCTAACATATTACATATAATTACATATCATTTGTGGGGTCCTTGACATGAAATATTGAACACCACTGATATAGAAACATAGGTATATTTCAGAATACTGTCAGGATTTAGAAGACTTTAGAAGATGTGTTAACATCCGTAGGTTGGACATGTCACTGTCGTGACTATGTGGACGTCCATAAAGCATACTTGAACCTGCCGTATACAGTAAGTATAGATATCATGAACACTAGTCAGCATGGACGGTATAAAACCTACTGGTCGGGTTAGAGTCCAGACTGAGCCCGCAGGTCCGCTGAGACGTGACCTCCTCTACGCTCCATTTCTCCTCTCTCTCTCTCTCTCTCTCTCTCTCTCTCTCTCTCTCTCTCTCTCTCTCTCTCCTCCCTTCTTCCACTGCTCCTCCTCATGGGCGTGGGAGAGGGAGAGGGAGAGAGAGAGAGAGAGAGAGAGAGAGAGAGAGAGAGAGAGAGCAAGAAGCCAGTGGAGTGTGGAGGCTGAGGATTCATTCTCTTCTTCTGTGCGTAAAGACCCCCCTCCCCTCCATTTTACAGCTCTATCACAGCACACACACACGCACACACACACACACACACGCACACACACACACACACACACACACACACACACACACACACACACACACACACACACACACACACACACACACACACACACACACACACACACGTCGCTTATCGTGCACTCTGAAATTGAAAGGGGAGTGGTAGAGAGACAGAGAGGGGGAACGAGAGAGAGAGAGAGAGAGAGAGGATGGGAGAATAGAAGCGGTACAGAGATAGTGACCACAGTAGAATGGAGGGCAACGCACAGCAATTTCTGTCCCTCCGTTATATTCTGACTCTTCGTTTATTCCGGCTCTCTCATTCTTTCCCTTTCTTTTATTTCACTCGCTCCCTTT
>NC_137862.1:56539882-56549882 GCF_963924005.1 Protomyctophum bolini | reverse complement strand
ACACCTACTGTCCATGTATTTACAGCTGCATCTCTCTCTGTCTCTATTCATGTCATATAGTAGCATCTCTCTGTCTCTATTCATGTCATATAGTAACATCTCTCTGTCTCTATTCATGTCATATAGTAGCATCTCTCTCTGTCTCTATCCATGTCATATAGTAGCATCTCTCTCTGTCTCTATTCATGTCATATAGTAGCATCTCTCTGTCTCTATTCATGTCATATAGTAGCATCTCTCTGTCTCTATTCATGTCATATAGTAACATCTCTCTCTGTCTCTATTCATGTCATATAGTAGCATCTCTCTCTGTCTCTATTCATGTCATATAGTAGCATCTCTCTCTGTCTCTATTCATGTCATATAGTAACATCTCTCTGTCTCTATTCATGTCATATAGTAGCATCTCTCTGTCTCTATTCATGTCATATAGTAACATCTCTCTGTCTCTATCCATGTCATATAGTAGCATCTCTCTGTCTCTATTCATGTCATATAGTAGCATCTCTCTGTCTCTATTCATGTCATATAGTAGCATCTCTCTGTCTCTATTCATGTCATATAGTAACATCTCTCTGTCTCTATTCATGTCATATAGTAGCATCTCTCTCTGTCTCTATTCATGTCATATAGTAGCATCTCTCTGTCTCTATTCATGTCATATAGTAGCATCTCTCTGTCTCTATTCATGTCATATAGTAGCATCTCTCTCTGTCTCTATTCATGTCATATAGTAACATCTCTCTGTCTCTATTCATGTCATATAGTATCATCTCTCTGTCTCTATTCATGTCATATAGTAGCATCTCTCTGTCTCTATTCATGTCATATAGTAACATCTCTCTGTCTCTATTCATGTCATATAGTAGCATCTCTCTCTGTCTCTATTCATGTCATATAGTAACATCTCTCTCTGTCTCTATTCATGTCATATAGTAGCATCTCTCTGTCTCTATTCATGTCATATAGTAGCATCTCTCTCTGTCTCTATTCATGTCATATAGTAGCATCTCTCTCTGTCTCTATCCATGTCATACAGTAGCATCTCTCTCTGTCTCTATTCATGTCATATAGTAGCATCTCTCTGTCTCTATTCATGTCATATAGTAGCATCTCTCTGTCTCTATTCATGTCATATAGTAACATCTCTCTGTCTCTATTCATGTCATATAGTAGCATCTCTCTCTGTCTCTATTCATGTCATATAGTAGCATCTCTCTCTGTCTCTATTCATGTCATATAGTAGCATCTCTCTGTCTCTATTCATGTCATATAGTAGCATCTCTCTCTGTCTCTATTCATGTCATATAGTAGCATCTCTCTCTGTCTCTATTCATGTCATATAGTAGCATCTCTCTCTGTCTCTATTCATGTCATATAGTAGCATCTCTCTGTCTCTATTCATGTCATATAGTAACATCTCTCTGTCTCTATTCATGTCATATAGTAACATCTCTCTGTCTCTATTCATGTGTTATAGCAGCATCTCTCTGTCTCTATTCATGTCATATAGTAGCATCTCTCTGTCTCTATTCATGTCATATAGTAGCATCTCTCTGTCTCTATTCATGTCATATAGTAACATCTCTCTGTCTCTATTCATGTCATATAGTAGCATCTCTCTCTGTCTCTATTCATGTCATATAGTAGCATCTCTCTCTGTCTCTATTCATGTCATATAGTAGCATCTCTCTGTCTCTATTCATGTCATATAGTAGCATCTCTCTCTGTCTCTATTCATGTCATATAGTAGCATCTCTCTGTCTCTATTCATGTCATATAGTAGCATCTCTCTCTGTCTCTATTCATGTCATATAGTAGCATCTCTCTGTCTCTATTCATGTCATATAGTAACATCTCTCTGTCTCTATTCATGTCATATAGTAACATCTCTCTGTCTCTATTCATGTCATATAGTAACATCTCTCTGTCTCTATTCATGTCATATAGTAGCATCTCTCTGTCTCTATTCATGTCATATAGTAGCATCTCTCTGTCTCTATTCATGTCATATAGTAGCATCTCTCTGTCTCTATTCATGTCATATAGTAGCATCTCTCTGTCTCTATTCATGTCATATAGTAGCATCTCTCTGTCTCTATTCATGTCATATAGTAGCATCTCTCTGTCTCTATTCATGTCATATAGTAGCATCTCTCTGTCTCTATTCATGTCATATAGTAGCATCTCTCTGTCTCTATTCATGTCATATAGTAGCATCTCTCTGTCTCTATTCATGTCATATAGTAGCATCTCTCTGTCTCTATTCATGTCATATAGTAGCATCTCTCTGTCTCTATTCATGTCATATAGTAGCATCTCTCTGTCTCTATTCATGTCATATAGTAGCATCTCTCTGTCTCTATTCATGTCATATAGTAGCATCTCTCTCTGTCTCTATTCATGTCATATAGTAGCATCTCTCTCTGTCTCTATTCATGTCATATAGTAGCATCTCTCTGTCTCTATTCATGTCATATAGTAGCATCTCTCTGTCTCTATCATGTCATATAGTAGCATCTCTCTGTCTCTATTCCATGTCATATAGTAACATCTCTCTCTGTCTCTATTCATGTCATATAGTAGCATCTCTCTGTCTCTATTCATGTCATATAGTAGCATCTCTCTGTCTCTATTCATGTCATATAGTAGCATCTCTCTGTCTCTATTCATGTCATATAGTAACATCTCTCTGTCTCTATTCATGTCATATAGTAGCATCTCTCTGTCTCTATTCATGTCATATAGTAGCATCTCTCTGTCTCTATTCATGTCATATAGTAGCATCTCTCTCTGTCTCTATTCATGTCATATAGTAGCATCTCTCTGTCTCTATTCATGTCATATAGTAGCATCTCTCTCTGTCTCTATTCATGTCATATAGTAACATCTCTCTGTCTCTATTCATGTGTTATAGCAGCATCTCTCTGTCTCTATTCATGTCATATAGTAGCATCTCTCTCTGTCTCTATTCATGTCATATAGTAGCATCTCTCTGTCTCTATTCATGTCATATAGTAGCATCTCTCTGTCTCTATTCATGTCATATAGTAACATCTCTCTGTCTCTATTCATGTCATATAGTAACATCTCTCTGTCTCTATTCATGTGTTATAGCAGCATCTCTCTGTCTCTATTCATGTCATATAGTAGCATCTCTCTGTCTCTATTCATGTCATATAGTAGCATCTCTCTGTCTCTATTCATGTCATATAGTAGCATCTCTCTCTGTCTCTATTCATGTCATATAGTAGCATCTCTCTGTCTCTATTCATGTCATATAGTAGCATCTCTCTCTGTCTCTATTCATGTCATATAGTAGCATCTCTCTGTCTCTATTCATGTCATATAGTAGCATCTCTCTGTCTCTATTCATGTCATATGGTAACATCTTTCTGTCTCTATTCATGTCATATAGTAACATCTCTCTCTGTCTCTATTCATGTCATATAGTAGCATCTCTCTGTCTCTATTCATGTCATATAGTATCATCTCTCTCTGTCTCTATTCATGTCATATAGTATCATCTCTCTCTGTCTCTATTCATGTCATATAGTAGCATCTCTCTGTCTCTATTCATGTCATATAGTAGCATCTCTCTGTCTCTATTCATGTCATATAGTATCATCTCTCTGTCTCTATTCATGTCATATAGTAACATCTCTCTGTCTCTATTCATGTCATATAGTAACATCTCTCTGTCTCTATTCATGTCATATAGTAGCATCTCTCTGTCTCTATTCATGTCATATAGTATCATCTCTCTCTGTCTCTATTCATGTCATATAGTAACATCTCTCTGTCTCTATTCATGTCATATAGTATCATGTCTCTGTCTCTATTCATGTCATATAGTAACATCTTTCTGTCTCTATTCATGTCATATAGTAACATCTCTCTCTGTCTCTATTCATGTCATATAGTAGCATCTCTCTGTCTCTATTCATGTCATATAGTATCATCTCTCTCTGTCTCTATTCATGTCATATAGTATCATCTCTCTCTGTCTCTATTCATGTCATATAGTAGCATCTCTCTGTCTCTATTCATGTCATATAGTATCATCTCTCTGTCTCTATTCATGTCATATAGTAACATCTTTCTGTCTCTATTCATGTCATATAGTAACATCTTTCTGTCTCTATTCATGTCATATAGTAACATCTTTCTGTCTCTATTCATGTCATATAGTAACATCTCTCTCTGTCTCTATTCATGTCATATAGTAACATCTCTCTGTCTCTATTCATGTCATATAGTATCATCTCTCTCTGTCTCTATTCATGTCATATAGTAACATCTTTCTGTCTCTATTCATGTCATATAGTAACATCTCTCTCTGTCTCTATTCATGTCATATAGTAACATCTCTCTGTCTCTATTCATGTCATATAGTAACATCTCTCTCTGTCTCTATTCATGTCATATAGTAACATCTCTCTGTCTCTATTCATGTCATATAGTAACATCTTTCTGTCTCTATTCATGTCATATAGTATCATCTCTCTGTCTCTATTCATGTCATATAGTAGCATCTCTCTGTCTCTATTCATGTCATATAGTAGCATCTCTCTCTGTCTCTATTCATGTCATATAGTAGCATCTCTCTGTCTCTATTCATGTCATATAGTAACATCTCTCTGTCTCTATTCATGTCATATAGTAGCATCTCTCTCTGTCTCTATTCATGTCATATAGTAACATCTCTCTGTCTCTATTCATGTCATATAGTAACATCTCTCTGTCTCTATTCATGTCATATAGTAACATCTCTCTGTCTCTATTCATGTCATATAGTAGCATCTCTCTGTCTCTATTCATGTCACATAGTAGCATCTCTCTGTCTCTATTCATGTCATATAGTAGCATCTCTCTGTCTCTATTCATGTCATATAGTAGCATCTCTCTGTCTCTATTCATGTCATATAGTAACATCTCTCTGTCTCTATTCATGTCATAATTATAGTAACATCTCTCTGTCTCTATTCATGTCATATAGTAACATCTCTCTCTGTCTCTATTCATGTCATATAGTAGCATCTCTCTGTCTCTATTCATGTCATATAGTAACATCTCTCTGTCTCTATTCATGTCATATAGTAACATCTCTCTGTCTCTATTCATGTCATAATTATAGTAACATCTCTCTGTCTCTATTCATGTCATATAGTATCATCTCTCTGTCTCTATTCATGTCATATAGTAGCATCTCTCTGTCTCTATTCATGTCATATAGTATCATCTCTCTGTCTCTATTCATGTCATATAGTAACATCTTTCTGTCTCTATTCATGTCATATAGTAGCATCTCTCTGTCTCTATTCATGTCATATAGTCTCATCTCTCTGTCTCTATTCATGTCATATAGTAACCCCCCATGGGGCACCTGAGGGAGTTCCAGGGGGTCCCCTGCAGCTAAATGATAGTTTGGAACCAAATAGACCCTTATGGGTCTGTAACTCTGAGAGTAATAATAATAATAATGCATTTTATTTATAAGGCGCCTTTCAGGGCACTCAAGGTCACCGTACAACAGGTTAAAACAGTTTATACCAACACAGTTAGAAGCAAAACATAACTAAGGTACAGCCTTAGAGTGTACGAATGGAGCCAAACGGACTCTGAAAATCACTGCTGTAGCCATTAAAAGTCTTCGCTTATGGAGGTCCCTGGCATAATCTTTTCAAATGGGGGTCCGCGGGCTGACTAGTGTCAATTTGGGGGTCCTTGACATGATAAGGTTTGGGAACCACTGCTGTGGTTCTGTTTAATCCTTCACAAAGACTCATTTCGCTTGCTTTTCTCTCATTTCCCATTCCGATGGCATGAAATCATTCCTAATGATAATCTTCTCCCTCTTTCGCCTGTTTTCTGTTGTTTTTCTTTTACCATTATGTCTTTGTCTTACGTCCTCTCTCTCTCTCTCTCTCTCTCTCTCTCTCTCTCTCTCTCTCTCTCTCTCTCTCTCTCTCTCTCTCTCTCTCTCTCTCTCTGTCTCTCTCTCTGTCTCTCTCTCTCTCTCTCTCTCTCTCTCTCTCTCTCTCTCTCAGATCAGCAGATCACAGGGTTAGTTTAAGAAGATTAGAACCAAGATGCTTCTTTTCAGATGACACACCTAATTGATTATTTAAATGACATATAATATGACGGTTCAATAATCCTGCAGTAGCCCAGTGCGCTTTTACTGTGTGTGCCTGTGTGTGTGTGTGTGTGTGTGTGTGTGTGTGTGTGTGTGTGTGTGTGTGTGTGTGTGTGTGTGTGTGTGTGTGTGTGTGTGTGTGTGCGTGCGTGCGTGCATGTCAGTCTGGTACTCTAATGCTAATTGTTAATGACTCAATGTTCCGGTTGTGTGTGTGTGTGTGTGTGTGTGTGTGTGTGTGTGTGTGCGTGCGCGGTGGCGATGAGGGAGATTTGATTGGTCAGTTGAAGGGGTCAGGGAGTCAGACTGTCTGGTGCAAGGATTAAAGTGAAAGGTCACACATGCTTAACGTGTGTGTGTGTGCGTGTGTGTGCGTGCGTGTATGGATACGTATGTGTGCGTGCCTGCGTGCGCGTACCTGGGATGTGCTTGGCCCAGCCGATGTTGACCACCAGCTCCCGGTCGGCCAGGTCACACAGCGTGGTCAGGGCCTTGATGTCGCTGTCGGGGACCGTGGGGTCCGGCATGGCGTAGATCTTCTCCGGCTCCGCCACCAGCAGGTGAGACACGATCTTGTTATCTGCAAGGCAGCCAAACGCAACTGACATGAAGAACACAGAGAGAGAGAGAGAGAGAGAGAGAGAGAGAGAGAGAGAGACAGAGAGAGAGAGGGATAAGTATAACGACAACATTATACTGCACTGTTCCACACATGCACGCGCACGCATGTGTGCACACACGGAAGCAAAACGAATGACAGTTCAGGGAGGGAAGACCATGCCACATAATGACAACTCCCCCACAGTTGTGAGCTTGTATATTTCACCTTTTTGGGTGAGTTTTTTTTTTTTTTTTTTTTATTCTGACCTGAGATCAGATTGTAAAAATGTCTTCTACACCCTGACAGTTTTCTGAAAAAGCTATGTTTTGATATCAGTGGTTCTTCGATTTTTTCCCCCCGATTTTTACAAGCGTGCCACCGAGTGGCACGCTTGTCGATCTGCTATTGTTCAATAGCTAAAGCATAACATGATGCTAACACCAAAAGGGGTTCCCTCCCAGAATGCGTTAAGTGCAGGTTCTTAGTTCTGTGATTCCAGAACTCAGTACTGTCTCCAGAAGAGGGCCCAAACTATAGGTTCAGATATAAGGTCCTCAGCTGTATCGTATAATTATTATGGAGGGCATTAAGCAACTATAGGCGACTATTCAACTAGTCGACTAGTAAATCCACTAGTCCACCTTGTTGGTACTATAGTCGACTAGTGGATACAAAAAAATATATATCCCGTTTTTGTAGGACTCAAGATCAGCTAGAATGCTAGATTATAGTCACCAATGTACACAGTTTTTAAATGTAAAAAAAATAGGTAGTTATTTCCTGGGGTTTTTATGTGGGTAATTTGTGTTTTAAGACATTTCAGTATGTGTCGATTCAAAGTGTTTTTCTTGTCACCCAAACATCATTAAATCTGGTTGCAAAAGGGTGTGAAGTGGCCCTTTATAAAAATCCCATTATCATTTTTTCCCTCCTCTTTCTTGTCCACTGACGCCCGAATTCTCACGCCGAATGAAAACGACAAAGCACTCGTTTAAAAACCCTTCCACACATGCACGCACGCACGCATGCACGCACGCACTGCAGGCACGCACTGCAGGCACGCACGCACGCACACACACACGCACGCACGCACTGCAGGCACGCACGCACGCACGCACGCACGCACGCACGCACGCACGCACGCACGCACGCACACAGCTCAGTAATGTCAAGTCTAATTATACGGTATAGTATTGACTGCAGGTTATTGTGTCTATTAGAGGTTCTGGTGACTTCCGGCCAGGTCTGAATAATATCTCTACTGACCTACAGTATAGCATGGGTATAAATAAATAGTATAGGCCTACATTTATATCAAATGTTAACCCATTACATAACATTTAATTTAACCCATTTAGACCTGAGGACAATTCTACAAATGTCTTCTATAAATCATGAGAGTTTTCAGACAAACCTATGTCAGGGACCCCCAGAATTATTATGTAATTGGCTGCGAACCCCAATCTCGAAATATGTTATTTTCCAGGGACCTCCCCATCCCAGAAGCAAAGGTTTGAGTTAAAAACGTTCACTCTGAAAGTATATATATTTTCAAAGATTTGCGTCACATTTTGAACATGAAGAATTCCTTCGGTCTGTGTGGAAAGTTAAAGCCATGTCTCTCTCTCCACGTCCCGCCATTAATCACATTATCTCGTTGTCGCGGCAATACAATATCTATACATATACTGTACAAGTGTTGTGAGTTTGTAGACTGGCTGTTTTTATGTTCATTTTATTTTATTGAGGATTTTGGATCATTTTTTAAAGAACTATTTTGATGACCAAAATAGGTGTATATATATACTGCAGGCACGCACGCGCGCACGCAATCCCTTCATTCCAGTGATTAGTGGTTGTGTGGTCCCAGTGAGCTGTCAGGAAAAACCAGTCAACATATTATTGGTTCCAGTGGGAAACAGAGTGAGCTTTATAGGAAACAAGATGCTAAATACTGCTCAATCCAACATGTATATATACGCTTTCTGTGTGTGTGTGTGTGTGTGTGTGTGTGTGTGTGTGTGTGTGTGTGTGTGTGTGTGTGTGTGTGTGTGTGTGTGTCGTGTGCGCGCGCGTGTGTGTGTGTGTGTGTGTGTGTGTGTGCAGTGTTGGGGAAGTTACTTTGAAAGCGTAGCTTGTAAAGCTACAAGTAGCTCACCATGGCAGTAGCTTGATCAAGCTACATAGCTACCCCTGGAGAAATGTAGCTTGTAAAGCTACAGCTACATGGAAAAAGTAGCTCAGCTACTTTTTATTTTTCAGTGTTAAATTGAGAATGTACATGCGGTGCATATGAAACAAAATATAATAACCTACAAAAAAGTCACATGCCACGATGCCAGCTGAAATATGCCTCTCAACGGTTTTGTTTAAAAAAATAAAAAATAATAAAAAAGACTTAGAGACTTACACAAATAAAAGAGGATCTGTTGAGGATACTGTGTGTTATACATGGCATTTGATCGTCAATGTTAACACATCTTAACTGTAAAAAAAAGAGACCCTTGTATAATGAGATAACTACACCTACATTATAACTAAACAACTGTTACATGATGACATTTGATCGTCAACATTTGAAGACCCCTGTTCTAGACAGATTTTCCCCCATTAAAGAAAGGATAAAACAATTAGAGGCAGCTGTTGGCTTGTCAGGAGCTGACATGCCCTCAAAGCAATCAGAAAAAGGAACAGTCCTTGATTTTTCAAAGGGGGTTCTAGTACAAGAATTAACACAGCAACCAATGGTCAAAATGAATATATTTATTTCATGTTATTGCCCAAAATTGTAGCTTGTAACTTGAGTAGCTAAGCTACCAAAAATGACCCAAAAAGTAGCTGAGCTACTTGACGAGGTACACCAATATGAATGTAGCTAAGCTACCACAAGCTACAGCAAAATGTAGCTAAGCTACGTAGCTCAGCTACATGTAGCTTAATACTCCCCAACACTGTGTGTGTGTGTGTGTGTGTGTGAGAGAGAGAGAGAGAGAGAGAGAGAGAGAGCAGACGGTTAACCAAAGAGCTAACTCAGGTTTGATGTGGTTGCCAGATTGGATTTAATCCGGATTAGGAGTTGGGCTGGTCCGCTCTCTCTCTCTCTCTCTCTCTCTCTCTCTCTCTCTCTCTCTCTCTCTCTCTCTCTCTCTCTCTCATATATTATTATTGTATTTTATTCTTCTTTTAGCTCCAGTGCATCTGGAGATAAATGAACGAGTGAAATATGACACTAATAAAATATTATGACAACAAACCGCTAG
>NC_137862.1:56532382-56534882 GCF_963924005.1 Protomyctophum bolini | reverse complement strand
AGCTGATCAGGATACAGTTGTCACTAACGTGTGGAGTGGACACGGTTTGACAAACGACGGCGCAAATGATTCGTGTCTTTGTGTGAGTTTCCATTTACACAGCTTGTTCTGAGCGTGCCTTACATAAAGCGTGATTGTAATGCATATAGTCATAATAATGGCATGTTAACTTATTAACCACATGAACCATATATGCAGTTGACTGGCGTACCACAGGGCTCTATTCTAGGTCCATTCCTTTTTCCCCCCCTCTACATCAAATCTCTTCGCCAAAAATAGCTGATCTCTTTTGTTCACTTATTAAGCCGTGCCCAAAAACAGTGATGCGATCACTGCTCACCCAAACCCCCAAACAAGAGCGTGCGCATATCTGAGTAACTACAAAAATGCTAATTCTAAGCGCAAATAACGTGCATTTTAAAACTGCTTTTAATATTTAATATCATATTGTCTATATATGTCCCTCAAACGTATTTCTAATGGTTTGAGCTTCAATCACCATACTCTGATATAACCAGTCCTTGTCATTTCTTGTTTGACTTTGAAAACAGCTTTAGCTGCAGTACCACAACGTCCTGAGGTGGTGGGGGGTGCTGATATGCAGATTATTTCATATTTGTGTCATTATAATACTGATGCTAGATAAAACCAGCCTTGTTTCCATTCCATGCCAGCTTGGAAAATCAACAATGGTGGACATTGTATACAAAGTGGAAATGGACATTGATGACATCACGATGAGGACAAAATCAGTTGAGCTGTTCCTGAGAGCAATCTCCATTAAAGCACCCATATGATATGAAAGCCATGATTGTTCAAATTGGGTTATTTGTGGGGATAGAAAACGCATATGGGAGCCCCAAAAACACTAAATTAATTGATAAAGTAGATTTTTACTGTATGTCCTTTTAGTAAAATTACATCTGAAACTTGCTATAAGGATGTTTGATTAGCCAGTCAGCACCACACCGTATAAAACAATCTGCATGTGTTCTACCCTGGCTGGTAAACGTTGAAGTCTGGCTGGATTCCTCCCGGTGGGGGCTCCTCACTGGCAGGAGAGTCAGAAGGATAATATCCAACAACAGTGACTACACAGAAATGTGTGTGGGGAGGAATTCATTGGCAGAACGACTTATAATTGGGGAGAAAAAGGGAGTCAAAGTTCTATATGGGCCTTATACATTTAAGGTAGTCACGGAATATTTATTTCCACTATTACGATCGATCCCGGCCGACAGTGCCTTTCACTGCAGGGTGTTTGTGAAAAAAATAATAATATATATATTATAAAACGCAACTCAAATGGCTGTGCCCAATGAATCCTTTCATTGAAATCCCTGACAGACCTGCTGTACAGGAGGGCAGAAAAATGAACGCAAAAAAAATGCTCTAGAATAGGATTGTGGATTGGAGGTGGAGGTTTAGCGACAGGGACGTGCGGAGAGTGTTAGAGGGGCACTTTTAGACAAAAATTGCGAAAATAGCAGATCTACAGGCTCTCAACGCGTCGCGCTGCGACAGGTTGAGAGCCTGTAGATCTGCTATTTTCGCTATTTCGCTAATTCTCCTGAATGCTGCGTCCTCCTGGCATGGCATGGAAAGGAGTGGCATTTGCATTTCTTTCACCATGTTTTGGTGGTCTGGAAAGGGCAGTTGTTTTAGGGCAGGTGGCTGAAGCTGTCTATGTTTTGCACGTTCCTGTTTAGCGATATGATTTCCTCGTTCCATATAATGGCTATGGGTTATTTATGTTGTATCTCATTATGCTAGCGAAGATCCCGTCTATAGTGTATAAACCACTGAAAACACATATGATAAGAAATCTCGCCATGGGCAGTGTGGACCTACAGTATAGGAGCTTTATGACGAGAACTCTTGTCATTGATACATAATATAGAAAAAATATATATTGAACTAGACCGGGGACCGGCTGTAGAGAACAATGGAAGGTGGAGATCCATGCCCGTATACCCGTATCCGTACCCGTGTCAGAGTACCCGTTCCACCCATCTGTCTGTGTCCCTTTTATGCCCATATACAGACTCGACAGTCCGCATGGGACGAACGGTTCTCGAGTTACGTGGATTACAGACGTACAGACATACTGTACAGAGACTTCGTTTATAGTTATAGAAGTCAATGTCAATGGAGGTTCGATTTGACTGATATTTCACATCACTTGAAGACAGAGACATGGAAGCCACGCCATTATTATTTTGTGTCTCCATGAGAAAGCATGCGATAATGGAAATAATTTGACCAGAGACCTGCCCGCTCTCTCTCTCTCTCTCTCTCTCTCTCTCTCTCTCTCAGACTAGCTCGTATATATATGTTCTACCAAATTAACTCTCAGCACTGATTAATGATCAGATTGAATCGATGATTCAAATTAAAAATAGAAAATTATATTTCCACGCAAGCGCACGCGCACACACACACACACACACACACACACACACACACACACACACACACACACACACACACGCACACAACC
>NC_137862.1:56524882-56527382 GCF_963924005.1 Protomyctophum bolini | reverse complement strand
AATTAAAGTCTTTAAGTCTAATTAAAATCTTTATAACGTCTAATTAAATGCAGCAGATTCTCTCTCTTATACCTGAAACAATACCGCCCCCCACCCTCTGTGGGCAGTGCTAAGCCCCGCCCCCTGTGACCTTTCGGCGTTTAGCTGACGCATCGTTATGACCTCATTAAAATGGACAGACAGCCCATTGCCAGAGGGGTTCTCAGACAGTCAGGGCTTTTAATTGCCTCGCTCCAGAAAATTAGCCGCTACATATTGGAGGGAGGGGAGCCTCTCCTCTCCTCCCCTCCCTCATCACTAGTCATATTGGAGGGAGGGGAGCCTCTCCTCTCCTCCCCTCCCTCATCACTAGTCATATTGGAGGGAGGGGAGCCTCTCCTCTCCTCCCCTCCCTCATCACTAGTCATATTGGAGGGGAACCTCTCCTCTCCTCTCCTCTCATCTCGGCATTGCTACAGACAGACAGGAAGGATGACGGACACTGATGGATTGTGTGTGTGTGTGTGTGTGTGTGTGTGTGTGTGTGTGTGTGTGTGTGTGTGTGTGTGTGCGTACGTGCATGCGTGCGTGCGTGCGTTCGTGTGAGCGCTAAGTGGAGCTGTATGGGTTGTGGGAACCGTTCCCTCCATTTGGCTTACTGACCTTCTGCCCTCTCTACGCACAGGTCTGTCTCTCTCTCTCTCTCTCTCTCTCTCTCTCTATCACACACACACACACACACACACACACACACACACACACACACACACACACACACACACACACACACACACACACACACACACACAGCCTGTCTACATCTGTCGCTCGCCCCCTCTCTCTCTCCATCTCTACAACCCATGTCTGCCTCTCGCTTCTCTCTCTCTCTCTCTCTCTCTCTCTCTCTCTCCCTGGGCAACAAGGCTAATTTGAGGTAGATCCTGCCCTGAGGGGTAAACCACAGCAACAACAACAACACACGCACGCACGCACGCACACACTCACGCACGCATGCACGCACGCACGCACGCACACACCTCAAACCCCCTCTTTTATCTTCACCTTTCTTCCACTAGCTAGGCCCTGACAACAATAGTTAGCCCTGACGCTAAGTGAACTAGCCAGCTACCATTATGTTCTATGGGATTCTGCAGTCACGCGATGCTAACAGCCGAGAGTCTGCATGGAGATCAGTATAGGATGATATATAGTGTGTGTGTGCGTGCGTGCGTGCGCGTGCGTGCGGTTTGTGGTTTGCAACATTCTAAAACAGTCCACATCAATGAGACAAAGTGGAGATCGTTTCCATAGCAGATCGACCTCTCATTATTATATTGTATTAAACCATATAAAATATGCTGTGGTCCATTCTCTCTCTCTCTCTCTCTCTCTCTCTCTCTCTCTCATGTGATTGGTAAGCCAATTTACACACATGACGTTAATTTTCCCTTCGTCGTCAATGGCATTTAAAGGCGCAGTGAAATGAAAAATAAGTTTTTCACACTTTTAGACCATATCCGTGGTCATCATATGGGCATACCTAACAATGGATGCCAAAACAATGGGAAAATTCTCATTTCTGTGTGTTTTTATATCAAAGGTCCATAAAAACGATTGTATTATTTATTTATTAAAACGAAAACGTGCTGCGTGATGACGTGTAGAGGTACACATCGATAAAAGCCAATAAAAATGAAGCTCACATGTTTAATTCCCCATGTCTGTGCATCCATGCAACACAGCTGCTTCTGATTACAGATTTCTCCGTTTTTATTTCCATTCAAGATAACATTCAGACAGTGTATTACTCGGTTTCAACTTAATCATCACGCTAAAATATGTTTCTGAAAACATTATAGGGTAGAAATAAGCCACATAACAGTAAACTGGTTGTGCTGGGCGACCGTCTGATTTATAAACAAATAACACCACGCTGTTGCGCATAGCATTAGCCACCGTCCCTAGCTACCGTCCCATCGCCTGAAGGGATGCGACACTCTGATTGGTTCAGAAACTTCAGACCGGTGTTTCATGTGGAAACACCATTTTCATGTTGTTCACCGTTTCCGTTTCACTGCGCCTTTAATGTTTGTGTTGCCACATATTTACGTCTTTACATTTGAGGCACATATATACCTCATTTCTCCTTCCATTGTCAATGGCAATGACTTCAAATAGGCTAAACAAAATACAATACAAAATAGCGTATATCTTATACACGCTTTAAGCTTTAAAACACGTCACCATGTTCATATACACATGGAGGATACGATTTAGATGATTATGACATAAATCAAGAAAGGGGCCACGATAGCCTCTCTTTTCTGTTGTTTCACATGTTGACGTGTACAACACACAGACCAGGGGTCTTCTATACGTGTCTCAGGCCAAGGACCCCTTATAGCCGAGAGAGATGAAGCAGGGACCCTCCCCACTACATATTAGATTCATGTCAAACGTGTTTTCACACCCATTTAGGCCTGACGTCGAAATGTATAAATGTCTTCTAAATCCTGACAGT
>NC_137862.1:56509882-56512382 GCF_963924005.1 Protomyctophum bolini | reverse complement strand
CAGCTCAATGTCTACAGGCCTGGGGGGACCCTCAGCTCAATGTCTACAGGCCTGGGGGGACCCTCAGCTCAATGTCTACAGGTCCGCGGGACCCTCAGCTCAATGTCTACAGGCCTGGGGGGGACCCTCAGCTCAATGTCTACAGGCCTGGGGGGACCCTCAGCTCAATGTCTACAGGCCTGGGGGGACCCTCAGCTCAATGTCTACAGGCCTGTTGGCACTAAAAGCACATGCAAATAAAGGACCCATACTATTTATATACTCCATTTGGTAACCAGAGTTGAGATATACCGGTATGCATACAGACAGACAAGACAGACAAGACAGACAAGACAGACAAGACAGACAAGACAGACAAGACAGACAAGACAGACAAGACAGACAGACAGATGGACAGCCAGACAGCCAGAACAGAACAGAACACAGACTGACAGACAGAGGGATATATAAGAATGGACGCCATACATACATACGGCGTGTGTGTGTGTGCGAGACACACGAACACACAACAGGTATAATATGCACGTAAGAATGGAAGCCAACCTTGGATGGTGCGCTTGAAGAAGGCCTTGCAGGCCTCGCAGGAGGCCACGCCATAGTGGTACCCCGACGCGATGTCGCCGCACACCAGACACAGCCTCTTGGGCATGGAGTTCAACATGTACTCGCACTTGATCTGCGTGTCCTCGCCGATGGTGGAGGAGCAGTCCTCGTAGCGCTTGTTGTTGTTGTTGGAGCCGGGCCCCCCTCCTCCGCCTCCTCCGGGGAGCCCCCCAGGGGCCCCGTGTTGGAGCCGTACAGGCTGGGGGAGTCGAGGCCGTTGGGTGACCGCCGCCGCCGTTCATGGTGGACGAGTAGGAGCCCGAGGCGTCGCTGGAGCCCCCGGGAGAGTGGTGGTTGAGGCTGTCGGTCAGGGAGGCGGGGCTGGAGGGCTCTGTCTTGATGTAGGAGGACGGGCAGTTGGACTCTAGGTGGCGCTCCTTACTGGACATCCTGCAGAGAAGCCTGGAGGAGAGGAGAGGAGAAGGAGAGGAGGAGAGGAGACGCAGGACGAGAGGAGGAGAGGAGACGAGAGGAGACGCAGGACGAGAGGAGGAGAGAGGGAGAAACAAGAGCATTAGTCAAATAGTCTCTCTACCACCATGTAGTACAAAAAAATAGACAATAACATATCAAAGAACAAAAATGCAATCCAAGGAAGGGAAGAAGCCAGCTGGCTTATTTGGAATCCTTTCCTGTAGGAAGAGGTCATTGATTTAAAAAGATTAAAAGTTCATAAAGAACAGTATACAAAAGTCTACAAGTTGGCAAAGGGGGGCAGCTGTGCAGTAAAGAAATAAAAACACAGACTGCACAAAAAACGGAAATAAACAATACAACAACAAACACACAAAAGAAAATATAACGCATCAAGGTAAAACATGTAATCTACAGAGAATAAGATATTTCTTTAGATGAGGTTCCATAGATGAGGGCCTCTAAATTTGATGAAAGATTGATGTTTGGAAGTGCGACAATAGGGTCATTCAAAATGATCTCTTTGCCTTGTGGGTAGGAGTGAATGTCAGAAAGGTCCACGAATAATTCACAGATTATTTATTTTAATGCTGTATTAATATAATTATATTTCTCTAATTGAAACGTGTATTGTCAGGTTTTAGCTCGCAAGCAATTTATAAAAAAAAGACCATTGGCACATGACTCCGTTTATGACTATATGAAATGGGCCGGAGTCATTCTGATTGAAAAGCACAAAACATTTAATCAATGAAACAATTCTAACATGTTTCACTCCAAACTATAATTAAAATGTTACTCTAATAGAGAAAAGTCCAGCAGGGGAACAAGGAGCACTCTGGGTATAGTATATGGTTACTAATTCCTGCTTATTAATAATTAATTAGTGGTATTACTATAAACCTCGAGGTGCAGTATAGTGTTCATTACCATCATGATCATTAATACACACGGCTGTGTGCAGTATACATTTATAAATACCTCTTCTTCATAAACACAAATTACGGTGCTGAAGTATATATTATGTTCATCAAGACAGTAACCGTTGATATTAATGTTGGCCTGCAGTGTTGATAAATGCTGGAAGCAGGCAGGTGTCTATAACGAGCAGGCAGGTGTCCTAACGATCGTGTGTTTTAAATCTCACTTCTCTCTCCAGTCATTACAGACACGTTCGCTGACGGATCTGTGCTCTTACTTTGAAAGCACAAACACACGCACGGGCACTCTCTCTCTTTCTCAGACACACACACACACACACACACACACACACACGACATACACACACACACACACACACACACACACGCGCGCGCGCGCACGCGCACACACACACACACACACACACCCACACACACACACACACACACACACACACACACACACACACACACACACACACACACACACACACACGACACACACACACACACACACACACACACACACACACAATCCATCCATCCATCATGCCGGTCATAAT
>NC_137862.1:56492600-56502600 GCF_963924005.1 Protomyctophum bolini | reverse complement strand
ATTCTGGGGGTTTCTTGACATGAGCACCACTGACATAGAAACAGGTTTTTCAGAAAAAAAAGAAGAGGCCTAAATGGGTTAAACCTGATCTTAGTAAAAATGAACCCGAGTTAGAACTGTACCTTGACCATTAACCTATGTAGTTTGACCTTTTTACACCAAATCTCTGTGACAACAATATGTTTTGGCGAAAGTTTGCTCCAGAATAGGAATGCTGCAGGTTCAACTGGTTAACCCATTCTGACCTGAAATCAGATTCATACGAGGTTTCCACTGGACACACACTGGTCTGATGAACCCATTCTGACCTGAGATCAGATTTAAAAAAATGTCAGTCGTTCTTCGATTTTTCAAAAATAGCAGACCTACAAGCTCGCTATGAGCTTGTAGATCTGCTATTTTTCAATAGCTAAAGCATAACATGATGCTAACACCAAAATGGGTTCCCGGTTCAACTGGTTAAAGGACAACTTTCGTTTTTTTCAACCAAGGTTCATGTTTTATAGGTTGTTATTAGAGAAAGTAAAAGATAGAGTGTTCATTTTTCTTCATTTGCTGCTTTCTTTCGTTTTAGGGATTTTTGGGGTTTTTGAATTGCGGGGGCATTTGAGCATTGGGCTAAATATGTATTTAATTTTTATTTATTTTTTAAGCGATTCATTTTTTTCTATTATATACTCTAGTCCTATTAAACTTAAACTAAAAGAAATTACATCTGGCCACAAAAGATCACGAGATCTACTGAATGTGTCAAACTGACATATTGAGCCTGGGGCCCCCATAGACTATACCTTGTGGCCAGATGTCATTTCCTGCATGTATTATTAGGACTATAGTAAATAATATAATTATAGTATAGTATAGTATAATATAATAATAACGAAAGAAAGCAGCAAATGAAGAAAAATGAACACTCATCTTTTACTTTCTCTAACCTAAAACATGAACCTTGGTGGAAAAAAACTAAAGTTGTCCTTTAAGCTTTTGACACCTCGTCAAGGTTTTGACATATAGTTCTCTCTGTGTGTGTGTGTGTGTGTGTGTGTGTGTGTGTGTGTGTGTGTGTGTGTGTGTGTGTGTGTGTGCGCGCGCGTGCGCGCGTGCGTGCGTGTGTGTGTGTGTGTGTGTGTGTGTGTGTGCGTGCTGTTTTATGTTTTACTATGAAAAAAGTAGGCCTACACTGAATCATTTTACAAAAAGAGAAATGACTCATTCTATTCCTGTTCCATTTCTATGATTGTGTTTTCAATGTTGCACTTCAGTATGCAGCAAATGTTTAGTTGTGTATATACTCAATCAATGGTATGTGTGTGTGTCATTTGAAAAGTACAATTTTGTGAAGAGATTTGATGGCAGAGTCATTTTGTGTTTCAGGGTTTAGCATTTTCTGTGTGAGGTTTTCAGTCGTGTGTGTGTGAGGTTTTCAGTCGTGTGTGTGAGTTTTTCAGTCGTGTGTTTGTTAGGTTTTCAGTCGTGTGGGTGAGGTTTTCAGTCGTGTGTGAGAGGTTTTCAGTAGTGTGTGTGTGTGTGTGTGTGAGGTTTTCAGTCGTGTGTGTGTGAGGTTTTCAGTAGTGTGTGTGTGAGGTTTTCAGTAGTGTGTGTGTGAGGTTTTCAGTCGTGTGTGTGTGAGGTTTTCAGTCGTGTGTGTGAGAGGTTTTCAGTAGTGTGTGTGTGAGGTTTTCAGTCGTGTGTGTGAGTTTTTCAGTCGTGTGTGTGTGAGGTTTTCAGTCGTGTGTGTGTGTGTGAGGTTTTCAGTCGTGTGTGTGTGAGGTTTTCAGTCGTGTGTGTGTGTGAGGTTTTCAGTAGTGTGTGTGTGAGGTTTTCAGTAGTGTGTGTGTGAGGTTTTCAGTCGTGTATGTGTGAGGTTTTCAGTCGTGTGTGTGAGAGGTTTTCAGTAGTGTGTGTACAAAAATACAAAGTGATTACAAGATTCAGACACACACTAACATGTTATCGCAAAAAATAGTCTAATTATGCATTGAATATTTCATGCATAATGAAATAATGAGAGGAGAGGAGAGGAGAGGAGAGGAGAGGAGAGAAGAGAAGAGAAGAGAAGAGAAGAGAAGAGAAGAGAAGAGAAGAGAAGAGAAGAGAAGAGAAGAGAAGAGAAGAGAAGAGAAGAGAAGAGAAGAGAAGAGAAGAGCATTAACCTATGTGATTGTACCTCAACCTATTTCACGCTTCTGTCAAAACGTGTAAGGCCTGCCCTCACACACACACACACACACACACACACACACACACACACACACACACACACACACACACACACACACACACACACGAGCATGTGTGTGTGGTGTGGATGCTCAGCGACTCGTTCAACTGTTTCTGCCCCATCTGTGGATGGAATGACCATGAAGCTCTATGCATGTGCTCACATGTGCGCACACACACACACATATCTGTGTGTGCGCTTTTACAAGAACACGTGTGCACGAGTACAAATTAATTCCTGCGAGTGTGTGTGTGTGTGTGTGTGTGCGTGCACCCGTGCATGTGTGTGTGCGTGTGTGTGTGTCAGGGTGATGTGTTGATTGATGAGACAGTTGCTATTCTTCCTAATGCAAAATGCACCAAGCCCTGAAGGGAGCAAATGCCACGACACGCACACACACACACACACGCACACACACACGCACACACGCACACACACACACACACACACACACACACACACACACACACACACACACAACACGCACGGCTGCAATTGGCCAACCTATAAATGCCTCTGGTCGAGGCAGGTTCATGGAGACTCATACATGCGCACGTACACACACCCACACACGCGTGAGCGCGCATGCACACACACACACACACACACACACACACACACACACACACACACACACACACACACACACACACACACACACACAGAACACAGAAGCATATACAGAACACTTTCGTACAGAAAACATTCACACTGAAAACACCGTTGGCATTTCATTTTGCCCAGGCTGTTGTCACTCAATATTTGTATACTAATTTGAATATAAACCATGTAATGGTGAACTGGAGGCCGTGGTCACGTTGTATACCCAACACGTTTGTTTAAATTATCCGGGAAGCAGAAGAAACGCATTTCAGGTAACATTTCTAACTGCACATTTCTGCTGTCGGGAGGAAACTCCAAAATGTTCATTTTTCAGGAAATGAAAAATATAACATTTTCAGGAAATAAAGAAAACCTTATATTTTAAAAAACAAAGCAATATAGCCTCATCAAAGTTGGTGTTATATATTGTAAATTACTTCCATGAGAGGGGGGGGGGGGGGGGGGGGGGGTGTTGGACTTAGTCGCTTTAGCTTTAGTTTGAGGGTTAAGAGGTTTTGTCCAAAGCACTTTTTACTACTTTCCATTGGTTAAATATCTTCGAAACAACACACAGACGTAATGGGTGTTCAATAGCACTGATTTATGCCAAAAAAGTATAATCCAAAATCTCACAAAATCTCAGTGGAGGAGTCACATGTCATACAGTGTCAGAGTGGACAGTATCTGTCCAGTGTCAGAGTGGACAGTATCTGTCCAGTGTCAGAGTGGACAGTATCTGTCCAGTGTCAGAGTGGACAGTATCTGTCCAGTGTCAGAGTGGACAGTATCTGTCCAGTGTCAGAGTGGACAGTATCTGTACAGTGTCAGGGTGGACAGTATCTGTACAGTGTCAGAGTGGACAGTATCTGTCCAGTGTCAGAGTGGACAGTATCTGTCCAGTGTCAGAGTGGACAGTATCTGTACAGTGTCAGGGTGGACAGTATCTGTACAGTGTCAGAGTGGACAGTATCTGGCCGTGGAACGGCCCACCCACTCTGCTGCCCGTCCCGCTATGGACACATACGCCTCATGGGGCTCATGTCCGCCTCTATTGCTGCACATGCAGGTAAAATCATTACACACACATTTACGAAATAAACTATTAAAACCGTAAAGCCTAATGTGTCTCACACACACACACACACACACACACACACACACACACACACACACACACACACACACACACACACACACACACACAATAAACATAAATAGGCGTATAACGTGTTCAAAGGCTGGAGTGTTCATGAGAGCAGGTGGGCTTCAATGAGACCATGTTTTAGACCATGTGTGCGTGCGTGCGTGTGTGTGTGTGTGTGTGAGAGAGACTGTGGGGTGGGAGGGGGGGTTGATGTGTGCGCGTGTGTGTGTGTTAGCGTTAGCGACGGGAGCTGTTAGCGGGGCAGTGGGCAGATGGGCTGTCGGCCTTAATAGGGACTGAGCGCGTGCAGAAAGGTGACAGCTCTGAGAGGGAGGGGGGTAGAGGGGGAGGGGGGAGAGGGGGGGTGAACGACGAGGGGACAGAGAGAGAGAGAGAGAGAGAGAGAGAGAGAGAGAGAGAGAGAGAGAGAGAGAGAGAGAGAGAGATAAGGAGGGGGTGAGTTGTCTGAGTATCAGAGGTGAAAGAGGGGGGGGGGGTTAACTTAGTAGAGGAACGCTCCTCTATTTATCCTAACGGAGGAGAGAGGAGAGGATAATGTTATTATTACAAAATGAGTGTTTTCCTAACATTAATACAACACGCACGTACGCACGCATATACACACACACACACACACACACACACACACACACACACACACACATTGCACTTCACAGTATATACCACTATTTCGGGACCCATTTGTGGGTCACGGAAACACATTGTTATGGGTCCCTTATTTTTTTTTTCTTTCATTTCCTACATTTAGTTTTTGATTATTATTATTATTATTATTATTATTATTATTATTATTATCGTTTCAACACGTTTTCAGAAAACATTCCCAAAAAAAAGCAAATCCTTTTCATGAATTAAAAACAACATCCAATGATTTTTTTTAATCAATAATTTCATGAAGAAATCAAAGAAAAATCTAAGAAATTCCATAAAAAAAATAAAAAATAAATAAAACCCACAATTGATTAAGAAGTAGTGAACGTATAGTCAAACTAGAAGCTCACAACGCGGCGCAAAGTGGCACGGTGTGTGCTTGTAGATCTGCTATTTGCACTATAGTTTGGATCCCTGCAGTCAAATGTTCTATCCACTGTTCTGCACCAATCAGCGAATGAATGCCATTTGATTCAATGATTCAGCAGATCTACAAGCTCATAGCGCGCCACCGAGTGGCGCGCTATGAGCTTGTATAGGTCTGCTATTTTAGAAAAATCGTTCAAATGTGGCGCAAATCATTGAATATTATATTTCAGAGCGAACATTTTTCAACTAAAGATATTTGCTTCTGGGGGGGGGGGGGGGTCCCTGGAACTAGATATTTTAATACAATAGAGATAATTCTGGGGGTCCTTGACATGAAAAAGGCTGAGCACCGCTGACATAGAAACATAGGTTTTTCAGAAAAATGTTAGGATTTAGAAGACCTTTTTTTGAATCGACCTCGGTCCAAAAAGGGTTAAAGAGAAGTGAGGCTTGTTATGGCACTCGCGCACACACACACGCACGCACACACACGCACGCAGCGCTCAGGCATCCACATAAAACGTCTCGGCTATAACGCAGCTGCGCCCGTCATGCACACACACAGTAACGTATCGTTACCGTATAACCAGGCTCTCTCACTCATGGTCACACGAGCACCGCTTATCATCAGGCTGAATGCGGCAAAGTAAACGTATCAATGGAAGAGAAGTAAAAAAAAATGATTCAAATCAATACACAGATATATAAGGTATGAACGTATACATATAAGTGCCATTATCCAAGGCACTTGCACACATAGATGGATTGTGCATTATTATTATAATTCACACATTCACGCACGCATTTCCCACTGCACCGATGGAAAAAGAGGAGACCTCGCAAGGTATACCAATCTGCTCATCGGGAGCAATTAGGTGGTTCGGCGTCTTTGCTCAACGACACTTCGGCAGTATAGCTCTGGGGGGCCTGCACAGGGATCGAACTGGGAACCATCTGATTCCCAAGTGGCCGCTCGCTCCACCCCTGAGCCACTGTATGTCTATTCTGAGAGACATGACAAAGAGATACATGCAGTATAGGACAGCGTGTGTGCGTGCGTGCGTGCATGCGTGCATGCGTGCGTGATGCACAAGAACTGTGGGCTGTAATCATGGGTCGCGGAAGATATCTGTAGAGTATTTTGTCTTGTGGAATCGTGCACAACATTAGAACGGAAACACAATTCCATTATACAGCCACGTAAATATGAGAAAAAAAGAAAACAACTGAAAAATCCCCCCAGTAATTTATGCCTTTAAACTGGTTCGCTGTGTTTCTCTGGAGTTATATGTGAGGGAATCAATTGGACCCACAGTACTCAGTCTATACTATACTGACATTTATAAAAACTTAAAAGACAAACTTTGGCGTTTGTTTGTCACGGACAAAAAAAAAAAAAAAAAAGTTTTCACCCACAAAACGTTGAAAAACATTAACTCTAGGACATATTTTGACTATGCTTTGTTTGTGTGATGATTAACAGTGAAGTGATGAAATGCCACATTGGGTTGTTGCATAGCGACAATGGGTATTTCCGGGTCAGTGTTGAAATGACAATCTACAAGCTCACAATGCGCCGCGTTGCGGCACGTTGAATGCTTATAGATCTGCCTTTTTTTGGTCAGTATCAAGGCACGCGACCATGTACAGTATAAAACCAGACTAAGGCTTTACCATCTAAGATCAGGCCTAAAAAAAAAACACGGATAATTAATATTGGAATTATGTTAAAGTAGTGATAGAAATAGTAAAAAGATACAATATCCGTAACAAGCTAATATTAGTCATTTATACAGACTGTTACAACCACGTCCACAATGTGGATTATGTATATTACGGTATCATTTTTTGTACACGCAATTAAGTGTGCACACACACACAAACCCCCTGTTAAAGCTGAATGCCAATCAAACGGTATACATTTGACTAAATCATGACTACAGCGTACATATTTGAGTTGGTATAATCGTAACATGCAGCTAACACTAAAACACACTTTCAAAAATATGATTTGTTTAAAAAAGGGGGGGGGAAAGGATGTGAGAGTATAAGAAAATGGATTTCTGCTTAAAAAAAATAAACAGAAAACAGGGTGAAAGATTGTGAAACATAAATCCTTTTAACAAGAAGACCAAATTCCCTCGAGAAAATATGAAGGCTATATATTTATACGGTTTAGGCTAAATTTAATATAATGTTCAGTAATTACATACGGTATAACCATCACAATCTCTCTTATTGCGGCCTGAAGATCATGATCAATTTAGTTGTTTTTTTGTTCATTTATTTGTTTATTTTGTTCTTTTTTTTTGGGGGGGGGGGTTTGTTTAAGAGCGCTCTGACCTAATGTTTCGTATATATAACTGATATACTGAAGGCTAGATATACTCTTATTTCATTAAATGCTGTAAATGTTTCCCATAACTTGTGACATAATGACATTTATGCTGAAAAGCTGAAAACGTAGAAATATTTTGAAAAAAATAAATAAAAAAATAAAATCGTCATCTTAAGGAATTTTAAACTTATTTGTTTTCGTTAGTATAAGTTATACTTACATGTGTTTGTAATCTTTAATAATAATAATAATAATACAAGCAGCAGATTTTTTATAGGAACCCAAGAGAGAGAGAGAGAGAGAGAGAGAGAGATGGACAGATGAAAGAAAAATAAGCAATGAAGGGAAAGAGAGAGATAGAGGTGGAGAAAGCCTGTCATTCTCTCCATCAGCCACACATGAAGCATGATGGGAGGATGAGAGGAGGAATATTTCACTGTCAGACAGATGGAGGCATGATCATTCATTTCTCTCTCTCTCTCTCTGCTCGCTCCATGCCTCTCTCTGTCGCCGTTTCTCTTTTTTTTTTCATTTCTCCTCCTATTCTCTCCTTTCCTCTATCGGATGTTAACAATGTAATGAAACAACACGACCCGCTAATGCAGACAGAGAGAAAGAGGTTCAACTAAATTCCTCTCTCTCTCCCTTTACACACGCACGCACGCACACACACACGCACGGGCACACGCACACACACACACACACACACACACACACACACACACACACACACACACACACACACACACACACACACACACACACAGGAGGAGCCTGCCACGTGCACAGTGCACGACAGGGCTCCATCTAAATCTGTGTCCTATTGTGGTCTGGTCTTTGCTGTCTCCTCCCATTAGAGCTGAGTGGCAGCATTAAAAGCCCTGAGCACGGCAACACACACACGCGCGTACGCACACGCACACACACAACACACACACACACACACACACACACACACACACACACACACACACACACACTTTCGACAACAGACTTCGATATAGACACAGACGGACGGACGGACGGACGGACGAACAGACACACACACACACCCACACCCACACACACACAGAGAGAGAGAGAGAGAGAGAGAGAGAGAGAGAGAGAGAGAGAGAGAGAGAGAGAGAGAGAGAGAGAATCACAAATCAACATGAATTCAACACACTTAACCTCCTGTTTTGTGAAAGCGTTCAGAGTCTGCTATATTAGGGACTACAGGGAGCATTGCAGAAATAGACAACGACATGCATTTAGGGCACTTGTTCCGGGCCTGCAGTTACAGTAGCTTTAGTTTAGGTCACTGTATCGTTTCATCAGCGTATGGGCCCCGCGCGGCGCCAGTCTTCCAGCACAGCATGTGGTCGTCAGGTTCTATGTGTGTCATAGAGAACCGTTGAAGGCAACATCTTAACCCATTTAGACGTGCATGAGGACCGTTCTACAAAAGGCCTTCTAAATCCCTTTAGAGTTATCTGATAAAAACCCTTGTTTCTCTATAAGTCAGTCGTTCTCAAACATTCTCATGGTTTTCAAAATGACACGTAATTGGCCGCCCCCCCCCCATCTGAAAATATGTTGTTCCATGCAGGGACCCGTCCGTCCGGAAGCAAAGATTTTAAGTGGCTGTATAAAGCAAAAATAAAAAGATGACGTCTTTGAAAGCCCAAAGAAGCTTTATACAGCCACTTTAAAGTTAAAAAAAACGTTCGCTCTCTGAAAGAATATATATTCAAACGTTTGTGCCACGTTTTCGCGATTTTTTTCAAAAATAGCAGACGAGCTATACAAGCTCGTATAGCGCGGCACTCGGTGCCACGCTATACATATGAGCTTGTAGATCTGCTATCTTTCAATAGCTAAAGTATAACATGATGCACCAAACACCAAAAGGGGTTCCCGCCCAGAATGGGTAAAACCACTGGCATTAATTGTTAGAGCAAACCAAGTGCAGAATCTCCTAGATTAATAACGTAATCCCCCCTCCCCCTGTTGCACGTCTCGTACGGTAAGGCACGGTGTTATGGGGAGAAATACTGCATTTTAAGGGGGTTTGATTTCACAATGTTGTATGGTTATATTTTATTTTTTTACATTTCATGTTGTTAACATTTACTCCATCCATAGTCGTTTAAAACATTACTGAACTCAGCTGAATAATTGAGCCAGTGTTTGCTTAACATCATTGGACGGTAAATAATTCATGGACATTTTGAATTTGATAGATCATAGATCAGTCCGCAGTTCCAGATCCACATCTTAAACTGCGTCAGAAACACAATGACAAATTATAAAGTAATATTGACCACAAAAATAACCGTATATCTAAAGCGAAATTTCAAGATATTCATATAAGCGTACTACTGCGGGGGGGAAATAAAATGTAATCCTGTGTGGCTTCCCCCCCCCCCCCCCGAAAATCAAACAAACCGCATTATAGACCATGCTTTGTAAAATGGTGGAGGGCAGCATGCTATATGAGTCATCCAGCACGCCAGACCGATGTGTGTACGTGTTCACACCCTTAATTCAAGCTATACGCTATGATAAAACATAACGTAACACGAAAGCAAAGCAAGCCACGACAGTCGACGAGGTGTAACGATATACGACGACGTGACGACAAAACCACGCGATATATACGACGACGGCTAAC
>NC_137862.1:56475100-56485100 GCF_963924005.1 Protomyctophum bolini | reverse complement strand
GATTTAGTCGACTAAAAAAAATGCAGTTTGGCTGGGCCTTGATGCCGTCGTAATGAGCTTGAAGATCTGCGAGTTTCAGCATGCAACCAATTTTGTCCATTAGTCCCTTCCTATAACATTTTAGTCTAGTTTTTATTTGTTGACGAAATTGTCAGTATATGTATATAGTCTCACTTCTAGTCGTCATGGCTTAGTTATAATTTAGTTTACATTCAGTTTTCGTCAGTGGAAAAAGGTAGTCGACGGACATTTTTCGCCTTAGTTTTAGTCGACGAAATCAACACTGTTAGACCCATCTGTGGGTCGTGTGGACACTTCTTCTTGGGCCTCTTTATTTTGGTGTTTCCTCCATTATCATTTCATTAGTATTGTTTCAAAACATCTGAGGAAAAAAAATACCATGAATTAAAAACAAATTCAATGATTTCGTCAGTAATTCCACGAAGACATGAACAATGTAATAATGTTTTAGAAGTAGTGAAAATAGCCGAACGTGAAGGCATGAAGCGACTTAAATTAGTATTTAATACTTGAATACTTATACTTAGTATGTAATACTTAGTACTTTCAAAAGGGTTTATTGGGGCACCTTACAAATTGCATTGTTTGTTCTACTGGCTTAAACATGTCAGTGTTTCTAGTGTTGCACTGTTGACAGCTAAAACGTTCTAAGGTGGTCATTGTGGGTGGAGTTAAGTACCTATTGTCCCTCCCATTGTCACACCCACTTCTGTCCAGCTCTAAGGTGTTAAAAATGTTGTGAATATTGAAAGGGACTTTTCTCAGCTTTGGGTGAAAGGCCCCAATCATTTTAAAATGGTTATATCTCCTTCAATTATTGTCCAATTTCATTGAATGATACATCATATGAAAGCTTACATTCTGTATAGCCTACTTTAATGATCTGTAATAATCTGTAATCTGTAACAATCGAGTTGAGGCCCTTTTTGCTGGCCCCTGTCACAGTTGTGAGCTTGTAGATCTGCTATTTTCTTTCTTTTTTTTTTTAACCACGATTTTGCAACCCATTTTTTTCACCCAGTGTTCAATTATCTAATGTATAATCCTGGGCGCTATACACTTCCTCTGCCAACGTGGCAGAACTCATGCTTCCTTCTATGCATGAGGAGTCCAAGCTGCTTCTTTTCACCTGACAGGGGGGGAATTTCTCCGGAAGACATGTTATTTCTGACCAGTTCCTTTCCCCTCCATCAGGCGCCCCGGCTGGCCAGGGGCAGGCAGTTTAGAGACCAGGATTACTGCATGTTTTTTGCGATGGTACCTACCCTATAGGGAGAACATGCAAACTCCACACAGAAAGGCCCTTTTGCCAACCCCACCTCGGGTATGGGCAGTGGGCACTGATGACGCGGAGGAGAGAGCACGCCCCCAGCGGGAATCGAACCCAGGGCCTTCTAGCTGTGACACCGTGCCCCCCACTATAGTGCCAGTCTTGTGGGTCTTGAGCTAAAATAAATTGGGAACCACTGTGACACAGAGCAGTGGTTCACAAAGTGTGGTCCGGGAACCCCCAGGGGGTCCTTGGAGGAGTTCCAGGGTGTCCCTGCCATAGCCATGCGGCTATTTCACATTTTGCTACAAGCTCACAGCTTGTAAATCTGCTCTCTTTGAAGAATTGTTTCAAAAGTGTTAATAATAATAGCTATTATTATTATTATTTTTGAATCATTGTGGGGGTCCTTGACACAAAAGTGTCGTCAGAAGAGAGAAGAGGATTCAAATCCTCGTCCACTTTACTCCTCCATTTTTCCTTCCTTCCTTCGTCAGATGGGGGGAGTGTGTAGAGCGACAGATAGAGTGAGAGGGCTATGGATGGGGGGGTGATTTGGGGAGTGTGTCGTGAGGACAGTGAGAGGGGCTGGGATGGGGGGTGATTTGGGGAGTGTGTAGAGCGACAGATAGAGTGAGAGGGCTATGGATGGGGGGTGATTTGGGGAGTGCAGTGTCGTGAGGACAGTGAGAGGGGCTGGGATGGGGGGTGATTTGGGGAGTGTGTAGAGAGACAGATAGAGTGAGAGGGCTATGGATGGGGGGTGGTTTGGGGAGTGTGTGGAGAGACAGATAGAGTGAGAGGGCTATGGGTGGGGGGTGATTTGGGGAGTGTGTAGAGAGACAGATAGAGTGAGAGGGCTATGGATGGGTGGTGATTTGGGGAGTGTGTAGAGAGACAGATAGAGTGAGAGGGCTATGGGTGGGGGGTGATTTGGGGAGTGTGTAGAGAGACAGATAGAGTGAGAGGGCTATGGGTGGGGGGTGATTTGGGGAGTGTGTAGAGAGACAGATAGAGTGAGAGGGCTATGGGTGGGGGGTGATTTGGGGAGTGTGTAGAGAGACAGATGGAGTGAGAGGGCTATGGATGGGGGTGATTTGGGGAGTGTGTAGAGAGACAGATAGAGTGAGAGGGCTATGGATGGGGGTGATTTGGGGAGTGTGTAGAGAGACAGATGGAGTGAGAGGGCTATGGGTGGGGGTGATTTGGGGAGTGTGTAGAGAGACAGATAGAGTGAGAGGGCTATGGATGGGGGTGATTTGGGGAGTGTGTAGAGAGACAGATAGAGTGAGAGGGCTATGGATGGGGGGTGATTTTGAGATGAAAGAGACAGTGGTTGATTAGCAGCGTCGGAGGAGGAGGAGATGATAAAACATTTCCTGAAACCAATCTGCACTCACACAGCTTTGACGTGTGTGCGTGTGTGTGTGTTTGTGTGTGTGTGTGTGTGTGTGTGTGTTTTTCACATCATATTCAATTCCATGAATGTGACTTGTCAGTGGAAGCAGATTTGAATTGAAACGCGGGAAACGGAAAACGTCTGTGATTCCAGTGATGTGATGAATACACTTCACTGACGGTGAAGCTGAAACATGCCCCCAAGACAAAAGCACTGAAACATGGATGTTTCAGCGTCAAGCCATCCATCACGCACGCACGCACGCACGCACACTTATGATGTATCCAGAGCTTTATAAGCATCGACAAAGATGAGTGTGAATCAATGTTGACGTCGCCGCTGCGCAAATAAACCTTTTACCAACACACACAGGCAGGCATGTGCACGCACACACACACACACACACACACACACACACACACACACACACACACACACACACTCTAGTCTCTCCAACAAAAATAATACGTTATAAGAGCGGTAAGCACAGTTTACATATTTTACTGTGGATGCATAATATACGGGTTGGGGGCTCCTCTCCTCTCCTCTCAAAACAATACAAGATGGGAGATTCTTCACTCTGTGTCCAATATTAAGCCACATATCATGATTTGAAATTAATTGTATAGCATATCTTAACTGCATCATTCAAACCAAAGGATGTTCATAACGTTGTTCTAACTGTAACTTATGTTTCTTGCATGTCAGAAAAGTAAAGCGAAACAATATGAAATAAAATCGCGATTTGCTCTCATTGAAATGTATGGTTGTGGAGCAGCTAGAGATATTGTGGAATTCAGCGTGAAAGCTTCTCTTTCTACAGCAGTAACTACAGCAGTAACAGGCTTTCTACAGCACTAACAGGCTTTCATGTGTTTGACTCGAAAGACAGATAGAAAAACAGGACAAAAAGGAGTAAAAATAAATCCATGCATCAGGTTTCAAAGTGATGTTCATGTGCGTGTGTGTGTGTGTGTGTGTGTGTGTGTGTGTGTGTGCGCGCGTGTGTAGTTTTTTTAATTGCGCGCAAAAATGACTGTTATGTAAATGATATGGGGACACATTAACGACCACACGCTTCCATCTAACTGTGTACACACGCACGCACGCTCGCATGCACGCACACACACACACACACAGAGTCTGTGTTGTTGTAGTGAATCCACAGGGACACACGTACACACACACACTGCTGTTGAATAAAATACAGATGCTCAAGAAAGAAAATGAGTCGAAAACGGATCTCACATCCTCACACGCTTCGTCTGTCTGTCTGTCTGTCTGTCGTCTGTCTGTCTGTCTGTCTGTCTGCATATGTGACAGTGACCCCTTTACTCTATATCTGTCTCTGAACCAGCTTTCTCTCTACGGGCTCACGTACACACACACACACACACACACACACACACACACACACACACACACACACACACACACACACACACACAGTTCAAAGCATGTATCTGTTTGTTCAAATCACATTACTGAATGAATGACTGATTGAATGAGACAATCGATCAATCAATCAGTCAGTCAGTCAGTCAGTCAGTCAGTCAGTCAGTCAGTCAGAAGTTTATCTCCGTGTCTTGTCCTCCAGACCCATTCCAAATATGCCTGGATTATACGAAAAAACAAGAAAAAAGAAAAAAAACAGAAATTATACAAAGTTAACGACTCAATAACTGACAGCTGCATGATAGAGACATTACTATAAAATAAAGATATATCGACATGTGGCCGTCTAGCCGATATGTTGCATATTCTGAGTACCTATACTGGTAGGATGAGAGAATAGAGAACAACACGTTTCTCCGCATCACTGAAACTGATGTTGGATAATTATTATCATCTTTTATGCAATGAGGACAATACAACACAAACGTGGAACTCATTCATTGATATCTGTGTGTGTGTGTGTGTGTGTGTGTGTGTGTGTGTGTGTGTGTGTGTGTGTGTGCGTTATTATGGGATGTTTGCTGTGTAAGAGAAGAGCACTGTCCTCTGAACAGCTCAGTGCTGCTAAGTGTCTCTCACATGGGCCTTTTGTCTGGACACTGCAGTGTGTGTGTGTGTGTGTGTGTGTGTGTGTGTGACCCTCTGGTGTCAGATTGTTGACATCAGTAGAAGAATTATCCATTGTGGGTCTCACCAACATCAATCACACCACTCAATAGGCCACAGCAAGTTCATTCAGTACAGCCGGTGTGTGTGCGCGCGCGCGTGTGTGTGTGTGTGTGTGTGCGTGTATGTGTGTGCGTGCGTGCTCGTGTGTGTGTCCGTCTTTGACAAAATAGTCAGTAATTAATTCAAGAGGCGGTCAGTTAAACAGCTGACCTGAGGCCACCCATGGACACACACATACACACACGCGCCACACACACACACACACACACATGCACGTGCTCACGTATGCATGACACACACACACACACACACACACACACACACACACACACACACACACACACACACACGTATCAGCAGGCAAGACAAATGTCTACAGAAACACTTTATTGGGATCGTCCCCTGGCCTAGCGGGCCAGGCGCATACATATAGGGCTCTGGACTGACCGCGCGTGGCGTGTTCGAGTCCCGGTCATGACGACCTTTGATGCATGTCCCCCCCCCCCCCCCCCTCCTTCTCTCTCCCTCTTTGACACGAAATGAATAATAAAAACGACAACTGTGAGGGGAGAACATACTGTAAGGAAAGAAAATGAAATCACCGACTGTACCCCACTATTTGAAAACTTTAGTTGCTAATAGTTACTTTGATTATTATTACAAAACACTTCCACCACTTCACCACAGGGGTGAAGTGCAACCACAAGGTTGCCAGTTCAAACCCTGTGGGCTCCCCCAGGGTTAGTGTCGAAGTGTCCTTGAGCAAGACACTGAACACCTAATTGATCCTGTGTGTGTGTGTGTGTGTGTGTGTGTGTGTGTGTGTGTGTGTGTGTGTGAATGGGTGAATGCAATGCACAATCTCTGTAAAGGTGTATGAATGTCTGTGTGAATGGGTGAATGTAATGCACAATCTCTGTAAAATCTCTGTCTATTTTGAGTATACTTTTGTACTTTTACTCAAGTAATTCCGTAATTGTACTTCTATATTGCAGTATTGGTACTTTTACATGAGTAACACATTTGAGTAATCCTCCCACCACTGCTGATATAAAGGCTGAACAGCAGAGGAGCAGGAGGCTGTCGTTCCACTACCGGCCAATAGAGGGAGCTCTGGACTGTGTGTGTGTGTGTGTGTGTGTGTGTGTGTGTGTGTGTGTGTGTGTGTGTGTGTGCGTGTGTGTGTGTGTGTGTGTGTGTGTGTGTGTGTGTGCGTGTGCGTGTGCGTGTGCGTGTGTGTGTGTGTGTGTGTGTGTGTGTGAGAGAGAGAGAGAGATATGGTGTTCAACTGGACCACAACTGTGTATAGAGTAATTGGTCAAAGTTGTTTGTGAAATTGTGTATAAATAAATTGCACCATTCAGATGTGAACAGGATAAACTCCAAACGAGGTTAACATTTTCTCCGGTGTCATCATCATCCCCATCAGACACAACATCAACATAACAGCAATCTGTCATTCAAGCAGTTTGATGTAGAACACGTTGAACAGCTTGGTTGGGTTTCAACGTTGAAACACAAAGGGTGTGGTTGTGTTGGCGTATACAACACAGACTGTAAACTGGCCTGCGCAGCAGTGTTGAAAATAGAGCTATTTTCAGCAAAGTGTAAAAACAGTCATTACGACGGCATCAAAGGCCCACCAAAACACATTTTAGTCGACTAAATCAACTGTAGATTTAGTCGAGTAGAACTAGACTAACACTAAGATATTCCAGGTGACTAAACTGTGACAAAAAACTAAATGAAAACTATTCAAGAGACTATGACTAAAACTAAAAATCTAAAATGTGCTGCCAAAAACAACACTGATATATCACAGAAATGCAATGCGGTGACAAGCGATTATAGACATAGTCAGTCAGTTATAGTCAGCCAGAGACAAAGCATGGTGAGCTTATCTTGGCTGTTTTGTCGTATGATGTAAGTATTTAGGGGCTGAAAGTGACTAAAGTAATTTAATTATCCCTTTGCTCTCAGCACGTGACGCGAGTTCAGTCTGACTCTGCCGCTCAACGCATGCCTGCAACGCGTGGGGGTGCAGTACTTAGTTCAGACAGTATTTGGTTTAGACTATAGACCAGTCATTAGTCCTACAACTATACAATCTATCTCAAACCTTCACCCTAAACCTATAACCTCCCACGGGGCAGCACACCTAAACCTATAACCTTAAACCGTGTCTGACCAATGACAAGTCTAAACTAAGTATGCACCACCAACGCGTGCGCACGCGGAGCAGACACGCTGTCACCTTTTGTGCCGTCCGTCTTCACACTAAAGCCTATAAATGTTGACCCACGTTGACCCTATAGTGATTCAACACGTGGAATTCAATGGCAAAAAAAACCACACCAAAGGGTCAAGGCGGTTTTAGAGTCAACTCCTTGCAACCGTTTGGACTCAAGGAGTTGCACGGTGACCCTTTGGTGTGGTTAGGGAAACCGCATCAGTCAGTCAGTCAGTCAGTCAGTCAGTAGACAGCAGGCAGGCAGGCAGGCAGACAGACAGACAGACAGACAGACAGACAGACAGACAGACAGACAGACAGACAGACAGACAGACAGACAGACAGACAAGAGTCATTCTCTTCACAAGTATAATAGAGCATATGGTTTGAGCATATGGTTATGTATTAAAAGATTATCACTAAAAATATATTAACATTTCAACGAGGAATATATATACATTTGAAATGAAAATGGACATGAAACAATGTTTTTTTGAGTTTTCATTTGTTGTGCATGTGTGTGTGTGTGTGTGTGTGTGTGTGTGAGAGAGAGATGTAGAGAGTGCGCGCGAGCAGGTAACATATGTAACTGTAAATTAATTACAGTACAAAACAGAAGGCAGAATGTTGACTGAATGTCACGTCAACTTCCAAACACAAACTTCAGTTCTGTCTGTCTGTCTGTCTGTCTGTCTGTCTGTCTGTCTGTCTGTCTGTCTGCCTGCCTGCCTGTCTGTCTTTAAATATTATGTTTATATGCCCCTACCCATTAATATCAATGCCATCCCCCATATCCCCCATTTCCATGCAGGTTAAATTAGACCTGCTTGGTGGTAATTAGATACAGTTCGGACATGGAAAGACAGCACTGGATGTGTGTCTCTCTCTCTCTGTGTGTGTGTGTGTGTGTGTGTGTGTGTGTGTGTGTGTGTGTGTGTGTGTGTGTTTTACATGAGTGTATGTGCTGTGTGCTGGAGATGGTATGAGCTGTATTGTAATAAGTGACTTCGGAGAGGTGCGTGTCTTTAATTACACAGAGCTTTCAAACAGAACATGAGTGGGTTATTCCACTGGGATTAGGAGTCTCTGTGCTCTCTCTCTCTCTCTCTCTCTCTCTCTCTCTCACACACACACACACACACACACACACACACACACACACACACACACACACACACACACACACACACACACACACACACACCTGCCAAGAATCCTCTCTTCTCAAAAAGCTCATGTTATGTTCAATTTATTCAAATCGAGGCTCAAGCCAACTGAAGAATTCTACTGTTAATAAAGATGGCAAGAGAGAGAGAGAGAGAGAGAGAGAGAGAGAGAGAGAGAGAGAGAGAGAGAGAGAGAGAGAGAGAGAGAGAGAGAGGGAGAGGGGGGTGAAGGGAGAGAGAATAGAGTAAAGAAATACAGTAGAAAGGTAAATGGAAAAGTGGAAACAGGGAAAGAGAAACCCTGAGGTTTTCAAGGACAGAATATGAAATTCTGTATACTTTCAACATCAAAGGTATATGAATGTGTATGTGTGTGTGTGCACACGTTCGAACGTACACACTGCACAATGTATACATTTAGTTTTGGTTGTATTGTTACACTTTGAATTGAATTGAATTGAGAGAGAGAGAGAGAGAGAGAGAGAGAGAGAGAGAGAGAGAGAGAGAGAGACAGACAGAGAGAGACAGAGAGAGACAGACAGAAAGAGAAAGATGTACTGTAGGTCTCTCTTTCTGTCTTAATCTTTCACCTTGTGTTCCCCCTACTTAGGCCTACTTTACAGTAGATCAATCCATGCAGACGACAGTGCAGGAATAGACACAATGATTAGGGTCTTTAGGGTGGTTGTGTTCCACTTGATATCCTTCTCCTATCACAGCAGCTCACGAATATTGCTGCTCTCTCTCTGTCTCTCTCTCTCTCATGCCAAATGGACCCCTATACGTGTCCAAATTGACCCCTAAAATGGACCCCTATACGTGTCCAAATGGACCCCTAAAATGGACCCCTATACGTGTCCAAATGGACCCCTAAAATGGACCCCTATACGTGTCCAAATGGACCCCTAAAATGGACCCCTATACGTGTCCAAATGGACCCCTAAAATGGACCCCTATACGTGTCCAAATGGACCCCTATATGTGTCCAAATGGACCCCTAAAATGGACCCCTACACATGTCCAAATGGACCCCTATACGTGTCCAAATGGACCCCTATATGTGTCCAAATGGACCCCTAAAATGGACCCCTATACGTGTCCAAATGGACCCCTAAAATGGACCCCTATACGTGTCCAAATGGACCCCTATATGTGTCCAAATGGACCCCTAAAATGGACCCCTATACATGTCCAAATGGACCCCTAAAATGGACCCCTAAACGTGTCCAAATGGACCCCTACACATGTCCAAATGGACCCCTATACGTGTCCAAATGGACCCCTAAAATGGTCCCCTATACGTGTCCAAATGGACCCCTAAAATGGACCCCTAAACGTGTCCAAATGGACCCCTATATGTGTCCAAATGGACCCCTAAAATGGACCCCTAAACGTGTCCAAATGGACCCCTATACGTGTCCAAATGGACCCCTGTATACTCAAGGGTCCATTTGACTCCATTAGTACACGCGTCAGTGCTACATTAACACTGAGGATTTCACTGTGTAATCTCTCCAAACTGCCTGCCTGTGAATTTATAGTTGGCTCAATGATTGCTTCGGAGGCCCTGCTGGCTGTAAATTGCGTTGCTGTTTGTTAACCCGTTCATACCGGACCGGAGGACGATTCTATATAAATGCTTCTATATCCTGACAGTTTTCTGAAAACCCCCACGTCTCTGTATTAGTCGTTCTCAAACATTTTTTATGTCAAGGACCCCCAAAAAGATATGTAATTGGCCGCCGACCCCCCCATCTGACAATATGTTATTTGAGATTTAAAAAAAAACG
>NC_137862.1:56460100-56470100 GCF_963924005.1 Protomyctophum bolini | reverse complement strand
AACCAGGCTGCTCTGCCTGGCCTTCACAACACTCTATACATCAACCAGGCTGCCCTGCCTGGCCTCCACAACAATCAACCAGGCTGCCCTGACTCGCCTTCACAACACTCTACATCAACCAGGCTGCCCTGACTCGCCTTCACAACACTCTACATCAACCAGGCTGCCCTGCCTTGCCTTCACAACACTCTATACATCAACCAGGCTGCCCTGCCTGGCCTTCACAACACTCTACATCAACCAGGCTGCCCTGCCTGGCCTTCACAACACTCTATACATCAACCAGGCTGCCCTGCCTGGCCTTCACAACACTCTATACATCAACCAGGCTGCCCTGCCTGGCCTTCACAACACTCTATACATCAACCAGGCTGCCCTGCCTGGCCTTCACAACACTCTACATCAACCAGGCTGCCCTGCCTGGCCTGCACAACATTTTAGGGACCAGCTGCCCAGGCCTTGTCTAGCACATTGGCCGTTATGCCTATAATGGGTTATAACTAACGTCCACAGCATATATCATGCACAACACTGGTTCCCAAACCGTTCAGGTCCAAGACCCAAAAGAGAGATGTTTTCCCAGGACCCAAACTAGTGAAAATGAGCAGATCTACAAGCACAACCATTTTTAATTTATGACATTTTTACTAGATTTTTCATTTTCTCATGAAAATGAAAAATCTAGGAAAACAATCTAGGAAAAAAATACTTTTAATGCTAAAAAGTCATTAAAAGTCAGTCATTTCATAGTTACTGACTTTTAATGTCTTTTTAGCTTCATGTTTTTTGATTTATTTTTTTTTAAACAAAATGTAGGAAACCAAAAAAATAAAGGGACCCATAAAAATGAGTCTGCGGCCCACAAACGGGTCCCGGCCCAGTGTTTGAGAACCAGTGATGTATACAGTATCTGCTGCTATATACAGTATGCTCATTGCTCATGCACCTTACTGTATGTCTTATACCTCATGGGTACTATATGTACGGTTAGGTTCCCTTCGTTTTTGCCTGGAGGTCAAATCAGAATCTCTAGGTTTCCAGAGGTACCTACGGGGAATTATTCTCAGCCACATCCCTATAGTCCAAGCCCCAGATCCTTAGCCACACCCCTAGATTTAATTCATGTGCAGTGTGTGGCCATTAAGCCACTTGTGGAAGACTGAACTGGAAAACTGAACTGTATGAATATGTATAGATAATGTGTTTGTTTTGTATTGAGTGATCTCTCTACCCTCTTGGGCCAACTTCTTCTTCCCTTTCTTTTTCATGGAAATAACAAAAACAATGTAGCTTGCGAAAAAACTAATTTCACCCACTGTTTTCACCTGTAAACCTGTGATGTGACAATAAATACAATGTTGGGACTAAGCGGGCCTATACCGCTGACATGTGGTGATCGAGCTGCGGCATTTTGGATCAACATCCAAACATCGTATAGAGGAAGGATGGATGGGGAAGGATCCTGGATTGTCAGAACAGGTCAGCTCCATATATGGAGATCTAAGGGTTTGAGGTCAGATATAGAGTTGCAGGCCAATATTGATGACATCAGGGATCTCCATATATGGGCTTAATATTGGTGACATCTCCATCGCTGATGATGTCACGTGCTCTCTCACCCCGACCAACAGACTGACAGGAAACGCATTCCTTCAGACGCAATAATATAATTAAAACACTTCTGATGCCCGAGTCACACGTCACACAGGTTACAGTGAACACATGGCAGTGAATGCAGCCAGCTGGACCAGCTCTTGAACAAACATTATTTATGAACATTGAGGCCTTTGTCATATAATCGGTTTAGTAATATAAAAGAACACATATGTTGTTTCCTAATCATTTGCTTTTTGTATGTGCACAGTGCATACTTTCATTGAGGATCTAAACAACGGCAGGTATCGTTTCTGTTTTGAAGGTATCGCGAGATTTGGCTGCCAGACAGGAAACGGTGAACAGTCTCGCGATACTTGGCACGTCCAGAAACGTATTTGTGCTCTTTAGATACCTCTATAAAATGAAACGGCGTAACGAAAAGCAACACAGCAGACTATAATGTGTTACACGTCTTCTGTTGTTTTCCAGAAGAGAGTATACTTTACAGAAATAGTGTTTGTTCATGAGCTGGTCACTGAGATCTCATCGACTCCAATGCATTCCACCGAACTTCCACTTGTAGTTTGGCTCCCATGGTGCGACAAATCTGCTCTCTGGAATTGCATGATAGCGAAAATGAAGTCGGTGTCCTTTACCTTCTTATTCATATACCTTGGTTTACGGTCCCGACAAACCTCCCTATTTTCTCGGAATCTACGCTGCCTCCGTGCAGATTGATCAGAAAGCAGATGTTCTGGACTAGTTCCTGACTTCATGATGCATCTCAGTTACAATATTAACGCTTTTAAAGAGAGATCAGACGTGTTTTTTGGGGAAAAGGAAGGCGAGTGTTTTCAGAAAATAATCTCCCTCATCTGCTTTGCACTCTATAGGACCTTTATTCTGAAAAATTCAGTGTGTTCAAGTGTGTTAAGTTCGTACTTCCTATGCATCAGTATCAAAATGAAAATGAATCTTTCAAGGTTTTAAAGACAATACATAATACCATGACATCATTTCTTTGTATTCACTTTATATTACGATTCTAATCTTTGTGTTTTGACAATTACTTGTGCACTCTACATGATTTGCGCTTACTTGCGCGCCCATGTCACGCAGCAACAAAAAAAAACAGCAGATCTGCAAGCTCACAATGCATTGTGAGATTGCAGTCGGGGCTATATTGTGGTTGCATGCCACAGCACTCAGCCAAGTAGGAGTCAGAGTTAACCCATTCTGAACGGGAACCCATTTTGGTGTCGGCATCATGTTATGCTTTAGCTATTGAAAAATAGCAGATCTACAAGCTCATAGCGTGCCACCGAGTGGCGCGCTACGAGCTTGTAGGTCTGCTATTTTTGAAAAATCGACAAGAACCACTGCATTTCTTTTAGAATCTGATCTCAGGTCAGAATGGGTTAATCAGAGCCAGTGTGTGTCCAGTGGAAACCTCACAGGAATCTGATCTCAGGTCAGAATGTGGTTAAATGACCACTGAGGATTTTAGTGTGTGTATATACAGCTCAGGGTGACAGGCGGAGCTGTGTTGGAACTGCTTAGCGCTGAGCTCTGAGCTTTCAGGACGCTGTAAAACAATGTGAGAAGCACTTTCTACTCGTTCAGACACTGGCATAATGAGAAAATACTCTTAATCCATCTCTCCCTCTCTCTCTCTCTCTCTCTCTCTCTCTCACACACACACACACACACACACACACACGCACACGCACGCACAGAGGCGTGTTTCTGCTGCCGAGAGGTTTCTTGGTGAAAGCATATTGCGAGAGAAGCAGTTTAAGAGACGGCAATTATAGTTTTGGACAACGTCATTGATTTAAACTCCTGATTAGACGCAGGGTGACAGAGGTGTGTGTGTGTGTGTGTGTGTGTGTGTGTGTGTGTGTGTGTGTGTGTGTGTGTGTGTGGAGGGGGAGGGGTGACAGGGTGCGTGTATGTGTAGGGGGGGGGGGTGTGCTTAGTTCAGACCCTCATAGTTAATACCCCCCCACCCACCTCTCTTGTCAGTGTATAGGAGATGCACACACTTTTGTGCACACATAAACATGCAGGCATATGCCCCACACGCACACGCGCGCACACACACACACACACACACACACACACACACACACACACACACACACACACACACACACACACACACACACACACACACACACATTTAAGATAAGTGTGCACACAAACTGTTTTGCGCTCTCTCTGTCTGTCAGGAAGCTGTGAGGTATCCCTCCTCTATCCTGTATCCTGCTTTCATGTCTCTCTCTCTCTCTCTCTCTCTCTCCCTCCCTCCCCCTCTCCTTCTCTCTCTTTCTCGACACACCTGACTGAAATATTGATGGCTCCCAAGCTCCGCTGTCCATGTCTGACTGGTTGTTTTTGTTTCAAAGTGTGGGCGCCGGCTACATGCACGCACTTGGCACGCACGCACGCACACACACTCACCCCTCTCTTGAACAATCAACCGTTCACTCGCATTCACTCACTTTCTGTGCATATACGATCTTGAATGTTGATACAGTGACACATATTATACAGTGCACAGCATAACACATTAGTGTTCATTTTACTCTGTAAGTGCAAAGCTTTCAGAGAGTCACCGTTCCAGAATGTTAGCACTCATTCTATTGTCTTTGTTTTGCGAAGGCTTTCACTTATAGAGCTCCATATATGGGGATAACCTATAGTCCCATATATGGAGACAACGTTGATATCCAGCGCTGACATCAGATTAATGTAGAAACCCCAGAGATGGATACACACAGTGGTGATGTCATCGTGACACTAGACTTGCACGCATCATGAAAGGCAGATCCCCCAGCCTCTAAACCTCAGATACCAAGCAACGCACGCGGCATCTCCAACGATCCCAAATCCTCCATCTACAGCACTCAGGCAAGACACAGGATTCAGGATACGGCACATAGGACAAGAATCAAGACACAAGATCCAAGATCAAGAACATGTCAACACATACGAACCAAGGTGCCAGATACCTAGCATAGCTTTACCAAGACTACCGTTCTAATTCTAGCCTAGACAACCAGCACTAGTTTGAACTATTTAATGGTCTTGGTTATTCCAGAATGTTCTTGCTCTACAGTGTTGTTAAGATAAATGTTCTCGCTTGTTGTTAATGTAAATGTTCTTGCTCTACAGTGTTGTTAAGATAAATGTTCTCACTCTACAGTGTTGTTAATGTAAATGTTCTCACTCTACAGTGTTGTTAATGTAAATGTTCTTGCTCTACAGTGTTCTTAAGATAAATGTTCTTGCTCTACAGTGTTGTTAATGTAAATGTTCTCACTCTACAGTGTTGTTAATGTAAATGTTCTTGCTCTACAGTGTTGTTAATGTAAATGTTCTCACTCTACAGTGTTGTTAATGTAAACGTTCTTGCTCTACAGTGTTGTTAAGATAAATGTTCTCGCTCTACAGTGTTGTTAAGATAAATGTTCTCGGTCTGAGCGAGAGTCCCATTCACGATGGCAGAATCTGAAGATAAACGGGTAATAAAATTGGTTCCCGAAAATCTCCTGAAAAGAAGAAAAAAGTACCAAGCCATCAAAGCCACTGAGGCGAAGCTTGCACTACAAAATAAGAAAAGGGATTCAAAAGGCAAACCTTTGAAATTCAAGCGCCTGGAGTCCTTCTTGAAAGACAGCCATCGAACATGGCGTGATGAAGGTCGCCTCAAGAGGTTGAAATGCAGACCCGCTCCCCCAGTGCCTTCTAAGAACGAGCTGGGCTTCGTTGTTCGTATCAGAGACATCAAGGGTATCAGTCCAAAAGTGTTGAAGGTGGCACAGATGTTGAGGGTGAGGAAGATCTTTAGTGGCGCTTTCGTCAAAATCAACAAGAACTCCATGGCAATGATGAAGGTTATCGAACCTTATGTGGCGTGGGGTTTTCCCAATCTGAAGTCAGTCCGTGAACTGGTCCTGAAGAGGGGGCGCGCCAAGATCCCCGGTAACCAGCGACCAATTCCTCTCACTGATAATGCCTTCATTGAAGAACACGTGGGAAAACACGGCATCATCTGCCTGGAGGACCTGATCCATGAGATTTACTCTGTGGGGAAAAACTTCCAGGTTGCCAACAGTTTCGTGTTGCCATTCAAGTTGTCAGTTGCCCGCCATGCCACTAAGGACAAAGCCGGCATCCTGAAGGATCTGGGAAACCCGGGATTCCGCAGTTCAGATATCAACTCCATCATCAGGCTGCTGAACTGAGGCGGATCACCGGGCGAGATGGACGCTCTAAACTTCAAGGATGCTTCATCCAAAAGTTGACCAGCCTTTGAGACTTTGGCTCACAAGTTTTGCTTCAAGGTGTACTTTTGCAAGTTATGCCTGTTCTACCGTTCTACCCTTGTTTCAGAGTAGCAAATAAACTCATGCGATTTCAGGACCAGACCATTTTATAATAAGTATGGGGTCCGTTGCTTTTCACATGCCATTTTTAAATGGTGGATTTTCATGGTTTTAAAAATAAAACCATGTATAATATAAATGTTCTTGCTCTACAGTGTTGTTAATGTAAATGTTCTTGCTCTACAGTGTTGTTAATGTAAATGTTCTTGCTCTACAGTGTTGTTAATGTAAATGTTCTCACTCTACATTGTTGTTAATGTAAATGTTCTTGCTCTACAGTGTTGTTAATGTAAATGTTCTTGCTCTACAGTGTTGTTAATGTAAATGTTCTTGCTCTACAGTGTTGTTAATGTAAATGTTCTTGCTCTACAGTGTTGTTAATGTAAATGTTCTTGCTCTACAGTGTTGTTAATGTAAATGTTCTTGCTCTACAGTGTTGTTAATGTAAATGTTCTTGCTCTACAGTGTTGTTAATGTAAATGTTCTTGCTCTACAGTGTTGTTAATGTAAATGTTCTTGCTCTACAGTGTTGTTAATGTAAATGTTCTTGCTCTACAGTGTTGTTAATGTAAATGTTCTTGCTCTACAGTGTTGTAAATGTAAATGTTCTTGAAAGATGTGATGTGAATGATTCTGGCGGAAGAAGAACATGATGATATAAAACACTAACTATTTGAACCCTAACCTACAGCCTACTCTCCATTCAATGCACAACAAAACCTGCAAGCATGACAACGCCAAAGACTAAAGATGGACCATTATGGAACTGATTGGGGGAAAATAAGGTTGGTTAGAAAGCCTACGTATATAAATAAGGGTGGCTAGAAAGTGTGTGATTATTCCCAGGCAAATCTTTTTCAGTTAGCCACGGTATATAACCCATTTAGACCTGGGAACGATTCTACTTAATGTCTTCTGAATCCTGACAGTTTTCTGAAAAAACCCATGTCGTTCTCACACTATTTCATGTCAAGGAGCACCAGAATTATCGGTATTTGGCTGCCGACCCCATCTCAAAATAATTATGTTGTTCCCCCAGAAGCAAAGTTTTGAGTTAAAAAACTTCGCTCTGAAATAATATATATTCAAATATTTGTGCCACGATTTTTCAAAAAAAGCAGACCTACAATACAAGCTCGTAGCGCGACACTCGGTGGCGCGCTATGAACTTGTAGATCTGCTATTTCTCAATAGGTAAATTACAACGTAATGTTTAAAACACCAAAAGGGGTTCCCACCCAAAATGGGATAATCCATGATGCAAACAACGTAAAGTGAGAAGCCAGCAGCATAGACGCAGGGGTACACTGTAGATTCCTTTATAAGCGACCCCAGAGGCTCTAACCTATATGTTGTGAAATCAATTGAATCAAAGCATTTCATTTTTTTAAAGAGCGCAGGGCACCTGAGAAGCCTGTGTATGCTTTGGGAAAATGGCCTGGAATAAGGTACAGTATACATGATTTGAGCATGCTTGGAAATGTGCCATCTATAAGGCCTAATTTCAACTATTACTCTAAAACGTGTGCATGTCATCAGGCATAAACAATAGGTTAAAAGGTCAATTTAGCAGGTTCAAATCATGCATACTTTACATTATTTCATAACATTTTCTGAAGCATTTTTGGAAACAATTGCCATTTGCCTCTCTTTCTCTCTCTCTCTCTCTCTAATTAGCACTACGCAACAGTGCAACACTATCTCCCTCTCTGCTTCTGGCACAACAGCGCCACTTTTGCCCCTACTGGTACTCATAGTCACATAGCCACACACAGACACATAGGTTAACACGGACATTGCTGTTCCTTGGAGTGGTTGCACCACTCAAAAAATTGCAAAACATACATAGATAATAATGTATATAGACAATAGGCTATGTGTGCTGTATAGGGCTGAAGCGTTGCATTTCCTCGTGATTACTGTATGAATATGAATTGTGTGTTACAGTAAGTGTATAATGCAGTATTGCAGCTGTAATCAAATCGCGTTGTTCTTGCATTATTCTTTGTTATACTACGATTCTGAAATGCGTCTCGATTTCCATGCATTTCAGGGGGTTTGAGGTTCGGCTCCCCAAAAGCATTTTGCCTTAATAAGTGCCCCCTTTCTGAAAGGTTGTAAACCTATAGTGCTGACCGTCAGCTGGCCGAGTTCAGTGACTATGGGCTGTATTTTGCGTGTCTTAAGTATACCAGGTCTTATTCCCTAACTTGAGTAAACTAAAGACCTGGAGGCGTGATCAATGCTCTTTGGCCACTCAGAATAGCCAAATGGCATTGATCACGCCTCCAGGTCTTTAGTTTACTCAAGTTAGGTAATAAGACCTGGTACTTAATAGGGATGTGTAAATGTGTCCAAAATGAAAATCGATATGTATAATTCAATATTAACGATTAATCGATTAATCGTTGCGGGGGGCGAAGGGGGGGGGGAGCGTTTTTTTTTTCTTTTTTTTTTAAATAATTTTCTTCTTTTTTTTAATGAAGCCTACAAATAAAAAAAATCTTCCCCCCAAGGGGTACCTAAGTCAAAAATGTTTGGGAACCCCTGATGTAGTTGATTAACAATAATTTTAAGTTAATAAGGGTCCATTTGGTTACTAACTCCATCTTTTAAATGAGGACCACTTGTGGTCCCTGGTCCAGTGTTGAGCCAATTGATCACCATAGCAACCCCAGCCTAGGCCTGATTAGGTAAATTCCCAACACCTGCTAAATCCTCCAAACCTGTATCTTGATTGGAATCAATCTCCACTCACACTCCTCTCAGTCATGCAGCTACACAGACACATCCCAGGCACACTTTGGTAGGCCTATAGCCCTATCCTGTTTGGATGACAATATTGCCTTTCCAACAGATTTTAATAATAAAAAAAATAAAAAAAATAAAAAAAAATAAAAAAAACGATTATTGATTATTAATTTTCATAATCGATTTCGGGTCCTATTAACGATAATCGATTAATCGATTAATCGGACCCATCCCTAGTACTTAAGACACGCAAAATACAGTATACCTCCTGGGATCAAAAGCGTGCACAGCGCGAACTCTCATGGGATCCAATCCTTCAATGATCTTCATCGACATCATAACACGCAATTTAATTTCGTTGTCTTATGGTCTAGTCAATTCCATTGACGTCACTAGACTATACCACCAGTAAGACGCGCAAATGCGGGAAGCGAACGCAGCTCGTACATATTTGGTTATGTCACCATGACTCAGCCATAACCATATAAGGAGTCCCCAAAGCAGCTCCATATATGGGCACAAGTTGGACCACGCCATCACACTCATGTCCATCACTCAGCCATAACCATATAAGGAGTCCCCAAAGCAGCTCCATATATGGGCACAAAAGTGTGACACACGGACAGACAGACAGACAGACAGACAGACAGACAGACAGACAGACAGACAGACAGACAGACAGACAGACATAATCTGCTAGGTCTCAGAGTAAGTGCTCACTGCATTCGCAAATATAGTCATAGCAATTGTAATTATTAGCCGATATATACCCAACAGTGTGGGTTGGTTCTGTAATATCTCGGAAACAAATCTGATATATACTGTAGAGTTTAATTTCACAAATCCGCTTAGGGTTTGGAATCCAACACATTCCAGTCAGGTCGCGGAACCAACTGTATAAGGGTCAATTTAGTAGGTTTCAGGAGCATCATAGAAGGTCAGATTAGGTTTTGGATCCAAAACATCTCGGGAAAAAACACACACACACACACACACACACACACACACACACACACACACACACACACACACACACAGATATTTGCCTGATGAAGACCTAGAGGTCAAAACATTGCGGCGGTTGTGCCATTTAATAAAGTAAGTCCTTGGAGCTTGAAAACAAGTGTGCGGATGGCCGTTTGTGTGCGACTGTGCGTGCGTGCGTGCATGCTTGCGTTGTATTTCTGAATTCATCTTGGCTAATCGTCCACTTGCCCTCTGTATTTCCTTAACGTTACATATCAAACACACACATTACAATG